>NW_006800449.1:219940-225720 GCF_000485575.1 Poecilia formosa | reverse complement strand
GTTGCTAGGTAACAGGGCTGGGCTCGGCTGGGGTTGCTAGGTAACGGGGCTGGGCTCGGCTGGGGTTGCTGGGTAACGGGGCTTGGCTCGGCTGGGGTTGCTAGGTAACGGCGCAGTGCTCTCTGTGATTTAACATTCCAGAGTTTTTATTTCTACATAATGGGTATTATGAGACTAAAGTCATAATATTACAATTTTATTTTCGTATTATTATGACTTTATTCTCGAATTATTTCAACTTTATTCTCAACTCTATGACTTTACTCTCATATTATTATGACTTACGCTTTTATTATTTTGACTTTAATCCCATAATACTACGATTTTATTCTTCTATTATTTCTACTTTATTCTTGTGCGAGTTTATTTTCAAAATTTTACGCCTTCATTATAATTATTTTATTTTATTTCTTATTAGTATGACCCTAACACTCTGTTGTAATTTCAGGTTTTACTGTGAAAGTGTTATTTATGCAAGTATTTTGTCATTTTTATTGCTAGCTTTATTGAATAAACTGTCATTTTTAACAGCATTTCTGTCAACTCCATCTGCTTTTGCGCGCTCTACGCCTACCTGAGGTAGAGCACCCGCGCTATCAGGCCGTACAGCACGATGGCGAGGAGCAGCGGGATGACGTAGAAAATGGCGAAGTCAATGAGGTAGATGGGGAGGTAGAGCTCCCGTTTCACTCGGTAGCCACACTGCACATGTCCGTCCTGGCCGACCTGCACATCAAACACAGACATGGCGGAGATAAAAACAAAACCAGCTCCAGCCCTCGAAGCTGCATGTAATAATGGTTCACATCTCAACATAATAATACTGCTCTCAGACGAGGCTCAGGGCTCTTAAGCAGCCCGCAATTTAAGCAGCATTTGAACAAAACAGGTCGTAAATGTTTCACCCGCCTGCTGCGGACTCCTGTCTGTGATAAAATACAGCATCTTCCTGTAATAGCTGAGTAAATAAGCCTGTGATTCAGCACTGTATAAATAAGTTTATGCCCCACACTCTCATTCTGTGTATTATTAGTTCGACCTCATGATGGTCAGAGTAAACAAAGGCCTCAGGCTTGTCTCAGCCTTCCACCCATTCATTACTATAAAACGCCACGTTACCACAAGAGCTCATGATAAATGCCATATTTGTTACAAAAAAAATAAATTCATACAAAATGCTTCACAAAGAATGGGTCAAGATAAACAAAGTGAAAGTTAATGTGGCTTTTAATAACTTTGGCAAATGCAATAAAAAACAACTAGTAATAAATATTATAAAAATAAATGCAGATTTGAGCAATTTTTCTGATTTTTTAAAATTAAATAATTGCACCAAATAGCCACAAAAGAATCATTCCAACACAGCTAGTAGTTCTTTTTTTTTGTCATTAAGTTGGAAACTATGTACTTTTGCAGAATCCTATACAGCCCAAGATTGTGTTTCAAGACAAGAATATTTTTTCAAAGCTTTTTTAGCTCTAATGGCCTTTATTTGAAAGTGCCAGGCCAGGAGAGCAGGGCAATGAGGGTGAGGGAAGACATGTGGCAAAGGTCACCAGGCCGAGATTCGAACCTGCGACGGCCACGTTGAGGACTAAAGCCTCCTTAAGTTTCTGCGCCACCACAGCACCCAACAGACAAGAACTTTGACTTCAATTTCAGGCGCTCAAGTTGTACAGACAAAAGGTTTAAACATATAAACTTTAAGGGATTTTCGACCAACATCAACATTCCATAGGAGAATTTTTTTTTCATTGTTCTTTGCATTAAAACCCAAATACAAAAATAGAAATAAAACCATCATTCTTAAAACACAAGAACACATTTTATACAGTAGATAGATACCAATCAAAAATTATAGGCAGTTTTAGGCAACGTTTGCAGCCCTAAACAAGTTTTATTTAGCTGGACTGAAGGTACAATGAGTCTATTATAAAGGTTTCAGATCCATGTTGTAGATGAAAACTAAACAGAAGGTATTTTAATCTTTTTATTAAAAACTAGCTCCACCCTTCCTGATTCTACATTAAGAATTTAAGACTTAATGTTTCAATACTTAATGTAGCAGCCAGAAACTGTATGTCTGCACGTTTTTTCTTGTCCAACTGATTGTTTTGTTTGTTTTTTATTAAAAACCTGTTTGAAATAAATGAATAAATGAAATGAAAAATGAAAATGTAAAATTTATTCTGGCATTTAACAAATAGAAAAAAAATTGATCATCCTTAAATGACCTAAAACGGGAAAATTTAATTTTTTCTCACTGATATTACGTCCATGTGAAAAAATCAGAGGTGGGCAGAGTACCCAAAAATTTTACCCTAGTAAGAGTAAAAAGTATTTGGTAAAAAGTCTACTCAAGTACTGAATAAATTATCAAATTATCAATCATTTCATTTTTTAAAATTACATCATCAGACGGATCAAAATATAAAATTAAGTGAAAATTTTGGTATTTTAAGGACAAAAATGACAATAATTCATATAAGTAACAGAAATGACAAAATCATGCTAAAAAACTGTCCAAATCATTATTTTAATATAAAACTTATAAGACTTTAACCTGCAGTCGGTGTTTGTGTCTGGTGAATTTTTGGTTAAAAAAATCCAGAAATTACTCAAGAGTAGAGATACTTTGTAATAAATTAATCAAGTAAAAGCAAAAAGCACAGAATAGTAAAAATACTCCTAAAAGTGTTTTGTTTTTTTTTCAAAAAAGTTACTCAAGTAAATGGAACTAGTTACTACCCAACTCTGGAAAATGTGCATCAGTGTATGTAAATGTCTGCTTCAGCAGTAAATATGGATTTAGTTAATCAATCATCCTGACCGATCTGATAAATAACGGTTTCTACTAAAGTGGTAATGTGTCTCATCGTCTGTCGCTCTGCTGATGATTGACTCAACGCCAGACACCTGAGTCCCAACCTCTTCACAGAAACGGGAAAGTCGCCACTGCACCTGCACCAATCGGATCAAATCAGCTCTGTTCTCCTGACAGGTCTGACGGGACGCCCAGTGGATCCACGGATCAGATCCAGAACCACCCAGCGGTTCTAAACGTGAAATAAAATTACTGTCTTTGTATACAAACCAGAAAAGGTGGGAATTTATTGTATCGTTTATCATTTATCGTGATAAATTTCTGATCATTTCTGATCATGATGACATTTTGATTCATCATGCATCGTTGGGATTGTTACTTTTTCTCCACTGTTTGTTCATAAAGGTGTATTAATAAAGATTAATAAATTCAAATCCAGGTTCTGGGTGCAACATATTTACAGACAAAGAAGATTGTTTTTTATCTTAACTGCAAAATGTACACATTTTTTATAGTTTTGGCTTAATTACTGCTCTGAATGTGTTGGGATTTTTTCATCAATTGGCCTTTTTTGAGCCTATACTCCAGTTAACAATTAATCGGTTACTAGTTGACAATTATTTCAATAATCGATCCATCGCGATTAATCTGAATAATCTGATAAATCAGATAAATCAGCCCCAAACTCTTTCAAAGATTGAAAAATTACTAGAACTAATTTCTAAACTGTATGGAAAGTACACTAGGGCTGGGTTATTTATCGTATTATCATTTATTGTGATAAATTTTTGATCATGATGTTAATTTTGATTTATTGTTGTCACAATAAATTCAAATGAATAATGTTTAAAAATACCTAAAACTCTCCTTATTGCTGGGATCATTTTCACAATTTTTCTCCACTGTTTGTGCAATAAACATGTTTCAATAACTATAAACAGTCAAAAATATGATTAGAACCAGTTACTGTGTGCATTTTAGTTATTCAAAACACACTTATGCTTCTCATATTAAACCTGTTTGGGAATATGTAATATAATAGTCATTTTAAAGTTACAGTCAACTTAATAGCAGGAGAGAAACACATTTTATGGTTTAGAGTTGCTGTTTTTGTTAATTTTCATGGTTATAAAATTACCTAAAAAAGCTGTAATATATAGCTATAATCACTTTTATTGTTATCACAGCAGTATCACAAATTAAATGATGGACTTTCATTAGATTTAAGTCCATATCGCTCATCCCTACCAACCAGACCTGCAAAAATTGTCAGAAAATCAGATATTTTCTAGTATTTCCTAACCTGAATGTCCACCAGGAAGAACCACAGCATGCAGTAGACGCAGGTGAAGATCCAGACGCCGGTTATGATCCGCTTCGCACGCGACACCGTGCACACCGTCTGAGCCTTGATGGGATGGCAGATAGCAATGTACCTGCAGGTGGGGAGCAAACACAAGGTCAAAACAGGTTCAGGTTTTTTATTTATTTTATTCCAGTAAAGTAGACGCCACTCAGCCGTTAATGCAGCAGAATCAGAGTGCTGTTCGGAAGCCTTTTCTTTCATTATCCGAACACACAGGTGGCGTTAAAACTGAAACTGCACACAGAGGTCACATCATTACGAGGTGCCTGTCTTTAATCCCTTGAGCCTGGCAGAGCAGAGAGGCGGGAATACGGATTGGGATTGGATGTATGTGAGGGGATTCATGGTTTAATCATTTCTCAGGTTCTCCATGGAAGTCCCCTCAGCAGATCCACACTCTGTTATTAAAACACAACCTGATGTGAGTGTCAGGAACGAAACTGAGCAAATGTTACCAGGTGGGTGTCTAAAAATAAAAGCGCTGAGGTTGAGAGCTTGAACAATTACAGGATGAGAGAGAAAAAGAGATTTTGAGTCAAAACAGGATCATAAGTGTCTTATTTAACAGGATGTGGGGGAAAGTACACACAAAGACTGAATTATACAGCTTTAAAAGTTTAATGAGGACAAAGTTAGGCAGAAAATAAAACAACAAACCAGAAAATAAAAGATAAAAGCTACAATAACAATATTGTTTTAATTTTTTTTATTATTTTAAAGAAAATTAGTAAATATATACATGTATTGCATTATGATCATTAACAAGTACAAAACTTTGCTCTCTGTCATCATAATAATGGAGCAACTATAGATATTATTATTGTTATTAATAATAACGTGTACTATATCATCCATATAGTACATGTGAAAATATATATTCATATTATGCATTATATATTATTATGAAATAATAATAATAATGCATTATTATTAAGTAAATAACTTTACTATTTATGCTGCGATAATAATAAAAATAATTACTCAAATATTATATACGTTTATTTGTCATTTATTTATTATTTATTTTAGTTTTATTTATTTATTATTTATGTATTTTTTTATTCTTAAGACATAAATAAATAAAACTGATACAACTGTCACTACCAATCATAATTGTTTGTAATGTATTTATTTTATGTAAGCAATTTAACTAAAAAATGTCCTAAAAATTAAATCATGATAATAATAAAAATGAACCTTTTGTTACCATTTATTATTATTTTTCTTATATTAACATTAAAATAAATAAATTAAAAATAAAAGTCAACACTGTGAAGTTAGATGTCGGGTCTCTGATTAAATAAAATAAACATTTTCTCATCAGATGCTTGCCATCTGGTATCCCTGAAACGCCGTCGCTGAACGTTATGAAGTCAAATCCCTCACTACGTTACAGAGTAGGACAGTGAGCCGTAACATAATCACATAAATATCTTCCTCAGGACATTTAACTCAACACGCAACCAAATGTTTTGGCTCAGATGAGGAAAATACGGCGCGGGGTATAGAGTACGGTGGGGGGTATAGAGTACGGCGCAGGGTATAGAGTACGGCGCGAGTGCGGCGCAGGGTATAGAGTACGGCGCGAGT
>NW_006800449.1:187676-219615 GCF_000485575.1 Poecilia formosa | reverse complement strand
GAGTACGGCGCAGGGTATAGAGTACAGAGTACGGCGCAGGGCACAGAGTACGGCGCAGGGCACAGAGTACGGCGCAGGGCACAGAGTACGGCACGGCAGGGCACAGAGTACGGCGCAGGGCACAGAGTACGGCGCAGGGCACAGAGTACGGCACGAGTGCGGCGCAGGGTATAGAGTACGGCGCGAGTACGGCGCAGGGTATAGAGTACGGCGCGAGTACGGCGCAGGGTATAGAGTACGGCGCAGGGTATAGAGTACGGCACGAGTACGGCGCAGGGTATAGAGTACGGCGCAGGGTATAGAGTACGGCACGAGTACGGCGCAGGGCACAGAGTACGGAGTATGGCGCGGGGTAAAGCATGTGACCCACGGCCTTAATCCTCCAGGTGGCAGTCATTTTGCTGCATGTCTTCCTCCTCTCTCACATCCACTTTCCTGTCTGACAACTCAAATAAAGGCCAGTAGAGCCAATCAGACCAAAATATAGTCTTAGAGGGTAAATCAATATCAAGACTCAAAGTCTTTAGAGAACAAGTCTGAAGTCTTTGTTTTTGTGATTCAAGTCACACATTCGAGTTTGCAGAACTTCCAATGATTCTCCAAACTGAGGTCACCCTTACGTCTTTACCTTAGAGGGAAGATACTGACTGCTCAGAAATACTCTACATAACCTCCTCACTTCACAAAGCAGAAAATAACACCAGCCTGCCCTTTACGGTCTTTTTGAGTCCAAACCTTCATCATATATAACTTTTACTATTATGAGACTATAACGATAACAGTGTGAACGTAATTATTATCCAATGTCAAGCTTGCTAAAAACTATCAAGTCATAAAAACACATTTAAAAAAATCCTTGTACAGTGTTTTAATATTAACTCACTGAAATGTGGAAAAGTTGCTGCAGCTAAATGAATCAGAAGAGATAATTTCACTGAGTGTCCCTTTGAACTCTTGCTCAGTTTGAGTTCTCATGATTAAAGTGCCGCTGGTCTGCTGAGTGCCATCGACCTGAACACCTCCTGTTTTTATCTTTCATACCTCAGACCCTGACATTTATCACGCCGTGCAGAGTATCCACTTCATCTGTCTCATCTGTGGGCGGGCGCATTGTTTTCAGAGCTGGGCATAATGCCCAAAAAATTATACTCCAGTAAGAGTAGCACTACTTCTACATATTTTTACTGAAGTGATCAAATTATCAATCAATTAATATTTAACAATTACATCATCAGGGAGACTGAATTACAAAGTTAAGTGGAAATTCTGGTTTAAGGACAAAAATGACAATAATTCACATAAGTAACAAACAACAATAAAATCAGGTGTAAGAAAATCTGTTTCTTTAAATAAAAAAACTTACGAAACTTTAACAAAACCTGCAGGTTTGTGTCTGTGTCTGCTGAATTTTGATTAAAACATGTTTGTTTCTCAGTGAGTGGGTAGAAAATCCAGAAATTTTACTCAAGTAAGAGAAGAAATGCTTCATAATAAAATTACCCAAATAAAAGTAGAAGGTACAGTGTAGTAAAAGCACCTCTAAAAGTTCAATTTTTTTAAACAGGTTACTCAAGTAAGTGTAATTAATTGCTGCCAAACTCTGGTGTCAAACCAACCAAACCCTTTGAAAGCCCTGTTCCCCTCCTCTCCTGTGGGGGCGCTGCACAAAGAACCACTGAAGGAAATGACTCAAAAAGACACTGAGCACAACTTCCTTCTTCACAAAATGCAAACAAAATGGAGTGGTGTCAGATTTTAGCAGTTGTAAAATTTCTCTTTTGCCTTTTTCCACTTCTGCTCGCGATATTTCATAATAAAATTATTCAAGTAAAAGTAAGAAAGTATTTGGTAAAAAATCTACTCAAGTACTGAATAACTGATCAAATGATCAATCATTTAGGTGGAAATTTTTCGTGTTTTTAAGAATGAAAATTACTCATATGAATAGCATAATTACATAATATCATGCTTAGGCTAAATAAAATGTTTCCCAATCAGTTTCTTTTAATGAAAAACTTATAAAACTTTAACAAAACTGCAGGTGTGTGTCTATGTCTGGTGAAAAAATATTTGTTTTTCATTCAGTGGGTAGAGAATGCAGAAATTTTACTCTTTACAAATTTTACATTAAAGTAATAGAAATGAGCGTCTCTCTCACCTCTCCACGGTGAAAGCAGTGATGGAGCACGAGGACACATTGATCCCTAGGTACTGCAGGTAGGTGATGCCCAGGCACCCGGCGTTCCCGTAGATCCAGGTCCCCGTCAGGCTGTCCGACACGTTGGGCAGCCCCGCCGCCACCAGCACCGTCAGGTCGGCTATGGCCAGGCTCACCAGGTAGCAGTTGGTGGGCGTCCTCATGTGGCGCGTGGTGACGACCACGAGGACCACCATGATGTTCCCCACGATGCCAACGCAGCACACCAGCAGCACCAGGAACACCGAGATCGTCTTGTACTCCAGCGAGTCGGAGACGGCGACAGCGGCGCTCAGGGAGATGTTGGTCGGCGTGTCGATTCTGGAACTGAGGTTGTGGGTCATGTCTGCGTGTTTGGTAACCGACGGCGATGCTCATTTAATCTGAATCGGGTAGGAAGAGTTGTGACCCCCAACCTGCTGCCATGTTTTCTTCTTCTTCATTTGGAGAACTTCTTCTCATGTAGGCGGTTTTGGAAAGGTTTAACTAGGGACTGATTTGTCCTGAATCCGGCTCAGTCCTTGTTTTCTAGGATTCCTGTGGTTTTCTATATGATTTAGTGAGAAAACTGGATTTATCCTAACACTTCCAAACACACCTCAGTTACCTGAAAACAGCCATCAGGCTGCATGAATACAGATTCCCTTTACTCCCAATTAGCATCTTCTCCATACCAGAGACTTTTATCAGGCTGAAAAAGTGGAAAAGGGAAAACATAACTTATTACCAAAGCAGCCCAAAGGTTTCACTTCCTTCAATGTGAAATTCAAACCATTTTTATCACACCTTTCGATATAGACAGTAAAACACTTCAACATTTTCTCAGAAATCTTTCATTTTCTTGGGTTCCTAAAACAAAAACTTCCAAGTCAAAGCTTTGTACGGTATAACACTAAGTTTAAGTAAACACATAAACAGAAAACCAAATAACTAATTAGACTTTGGAATCAATTTTCAAAGGATCTGATCCTTGGATCTCCATTTATCTTTTCAATTAGACGTCCAGGGTTTTAAATCTTCAGTTTGAGCAGTTTGAGGAGAAGCTGAAGCTCAGGATTGTCTTCTGCATCAACAACCAAAACACACAAACCATAATGTCCAGGAAAATGCATCAACTTTTATTCTCTTTTCAGCATAAATGCTGCCTCACACCTTCTGGTTTTAGTTGGCTACGCTACGCTTGCTTAAGGAGCTAAGCAGCTTGATGAATTCAACTGGCAGCCAATTATTAATAAATTATTTTACCCAATATTTTATAACTGAAACACAGATTAGATTTTATTATTATAATAATTATAAGATTTTTAAAAAATTTGACTACAAATGAACTGGACTGTTATATTTTTTGTCATCTTCCCTCCAGTTTTCTACCAGTAACAGCTGGACCAAGCTCATATTCATAAAGCAAAGGTTTTTATTTCAATGTTTATACTGTCAACATGTGAAACTCCTGACCTGACAGCTCATCAGAAAACATCCTAAACAAGTTCTGCAAGCGTGTTAAATAAAACGTAAAAGGAGGAGCTTTTACCATGCAGAAACCTGTTGGGCTGGAGGGTCAAAAACATCTTTATTCGTCTGTTTGTTGAACATTTTGGTAGCATAACAACCAGTTCTGGTATTTATTGTATGCCTGTGTTTTTGGTTTCCAGTGGTGGGCAGTGTAAACCAAAAAGTTAGCTGTGCTAACCCTAGAGCCCTAAAAATTAGCATTAGTTCCGCTAATACAGTGGTATTTAGCAGAAGCTAATGCTAATTAGTAAATTAAGCTAAAGCGTTAATTTCAACCATCTCTATACCCGCCATGTATGTGACACGACATAGCAAACCTTCCTCAGCAGGGTCAAATTTGTTTCCGGAAGTGATTCTTTGGAACGTACCTTTCACTCAGTTTAAGTTTATTTGGTTGAGTTTGTTGCTGATTTTTGGGCTTCGGTCAGAAAACATGCAGATTTTAAAACGTTTAAACTACAGGGATGCATTATGGGTAGAGAATAAACATTATTTGCCGCACCTCATCGAGGGTGGACAACGCGGAGAGGAAACGGAAGTGCTCCATAAGCGTTCTTCAAAATAAAAGCATGATTATAAACGTCTAGCTATTTGACGAATTCGTAGCGCAATAACCAAAACTTCAACACAGATTTCAAACTTTATTCAACTGAAAGTTTACAATACAGCCAAGTAGATCAGCATTTTAGAATTAATGTCCAGAAAAGATAATTAGACAAGAGTGCTAAACTTTTTCAAAATGAGCAAAGCAGTCATTTTTTTTAAAATGAGCTAAACTGGTAGTTTTTAACATATTTTTGCTCATTTTTACCACTTTGAAATCAGTTATTTAAATATGAAAACTGCTCATTTCCACATTGAAAATGAGCAATTTCAATGCGCTAGTAGTTCTGCTACTAGTTTAATAGAATAATTAGCAAACACCAACCAGCTTTCATCAAAAATGACATTTCAGGCCATCTTTTGGCATGGATTATTCATGTGTTCATTCTTCTGCAACGTTTTACTGATACGGTTGCCGATATGATTTATCATTCAGAATGATTATGGGGTCCCTAAGTGCTGGAAAACCTTCCAATGGTCTGAGTCTGTTTATCTCTTCAGGGAAGTCCTCTAATGGACTCACGGAAGGCCGGCTTTGTGGAAAATTGCTGCAGTGCAATCGGAGGGAAATCCTTTTAAAAAAAGAAGACTTAATATTTACAACCGCTGGCTGAGTGGAGGTCAGCTGTGTGGTCTTAACAAAGAAAAACTCTCAGCACAAAGGAAGAATTTGACTTAATTACAGCTGAAATGTTTGATGCATGATCACCCCAAGGTTAAATGCAGCTATTTGAGCACACTCAGTGCTTTCAGAGCCGTTTCAGGGCAAAAACTGCAGCTAACAGGAAGGTGTCACAACGTATGAAAGATTGCAACATGCATGACTCTTTTCACATCTTATTATGGATAAATGCGTCGTTAAAGTGCCTGATAGTGTTACTTAAAGAAAGCTAACCAGAGTCCCGTAAAAGTCAGAGCTGCAGCCAGCTCTAATGAGATCCACAATGGATCCCTATTAAAAGCAATATTCAAATCTACCTTTCAGGCTCCTAAAATACTGCACTCAAAGCATTAAAACGCTTCAAGAGTGCATTAAGACCCTTTCGACATGTCAACCTGATGAAACAAAGAAAAGCAAATGATTTTCCCTCCTCTCCTAATGCACTTCTGATGCCTCCTAGTGCATTTCTGATAATGTTACAGCCTCATCTCCAAAAAAAATCCTGCATGGCAGGAGAGGAATCTGATTAAAGACACTTTTCACACTTTTAAGAGCTTGAAAAGGCTTTCGGGTTCCTGGAGGATAAAGTGTTTTTACATTTTAAAGAAGCATAGCGTTTGTTTTGAGGGTTTTTATTCTGCTGAAAGCTGATTAACACAGCATGCAACACTTTCAAACTCTGCGACGTTCCCGATTGCTCTTTTTACTTATCTCTCGGCCTGGGCGCACACATACACGCACACGCGTGAACACACACAGACACACACACAGACACACACACACACACACACACACACACACACACACACACAGCGAACGGCAGCTTTCCGATGGCTGCCTCTAATAAATTGAGGTGGATTCGAAATGAAAAGTAATCTAGTTCCACTATTGTGCCGTCAATCAGACTGCAGCCACTCTCTGTTCCATTACACATGCACAAGAAGTGATTTCCTCCAAGTTTCTGGTCAACAGGCACATTTGGCAAACGGCGAGGCATCAGGAACTCTGATTGGCTCCCGTCGCTGCATACTTCACTAGCACTGATGACTATTCAAAGTGAGAAAATAATGGACCTCAAATTAACATTTTTATGACGCTTTAAGGATTTGGGGATTCAGTTTCTGCAGAAATGATAAGAGGGATTTTCTTCTGCATGGTTCATTTGTGCTTTTTTTTTAAAATATAAGATTTAAAAAAGCAGCAGCATCACAGTTACAGCCTGTTAAACATAGGCAGCAAATGTCCTGCTAGCAGACAGCCGCCTGTTCATGTCTCAGGGGACAGAAAGCATCTGTAGGTCATTTCTCAGGAGGAAAATGGAGACAAACCTCAATGAAACATTCTGTTGTTTTAACAAAACTACATTCCAGTTCTAGTCTGACTTCAAAGTGGGAAATTCAGATGTCGATGTGGGAAATTAAGATGTCAAAGTGGGAAATTCAGTCGTCAATGTGGGAAAAATAAACTGGAATGCCCTCCGAAACTGGATTTCTATGACGGTGTATCATCAATTTCCACCAAAAAATTGAGAAATTTGCTAGAAAAACCTCAGAAATGTTGAAACACTTGTCTTTTCCAGGAGCCATTGTAAAGACGTAAAATCAGCTGACCACATGTGCTGGAATTCTGCTTGGGTTGCTAGGCAGTGGAGCTGGGCTCAGCTGATGTTGCCAGGTATTGGTGCAGTGCCTTCTGTGACTTAACTATCTGTAAGCTTTTTGAAATGGCTCCTTTTTTCAGATGCCAAAAATCATTGACTTATTGCCAAAACAATTTTTTTTAGTTCTTGTGCTGTTTATAGAAGCAACTGAAACCCAAATAGAAATACAAACATGTTCAAACTGTGAATTTTGTCAATAGTAATAATGAATGTGACTAAACTGAGCTTACTGCGCCATTAAGATGCACCTGAGTCAGGCTGAAGTATTCATCTTCTCCTTCAAATAACTCGTACTTATTCAGTCATTTTCTAATTATGCTATCGTGAATTTTACATTTAACCTGCTAACTGAGGAGAGTCTGAGCCGGTTTGTGCATTTCATGCTCTGACCTTGCTGTGAATCTGCTGAGTTGCCCACTTCCGGGAGGATTGGCTGCTGGCCTAAATATTTTCCACTTGTTAATTTTTTTTCTTTCTAGGACAGATAGTTGTGCTTACAGCTTTTCCCAGATTGACTGGCACCAACAATGAGGTCATTTCTGATGTCTTTAAACTTTGGCAATGTGTTGACACGCATTCCATCAGCGGCCCGAATGCTAATTCCTCTATATTTTTATCCAAACAGCAAGTAACACATTTTGTTGTTCTTTTTTCAAGCTGGAATTTGATTGTTTTAAAATAAACAAACAGTATTCCATTACAAATGAGCGCAAAACTGAGTCGATATTCCACTAATGTTGAAAAAACACAATTTCGCAATTGCAGTGTTTCAAATAAATAAGAAACGCCGTTAAAATCACAAATGAATATGTTTGTTCAGGGGATAAGGCATTAAAACACATTCGGCGCCATCATACTCCAACCACTTCCTGTCGTCGCGCTGCTGACGTCACCGTAACATTTATTGAAACTGTTATATTGCATCAATTCAGCTTCTATTTGGAGCTGAAAGCTGGAATCATATTTACTATGAGGAAATGCCGAGTTGACGTCAAATAAATGCTTTAAAATAATCAAAAAAATATATATAAAATAAACGCAATAAAAATAGTCGGTTCACATCGGGAAATACTGATATGCCAGGAGATTTATTCAGGACAAATCGTGTTTGTATTGAATTCAGGTGGAAATCGCTCAATTTAACCATCATTAAAAAGTAAAATTTTTGCAAAAAAAACATTTAAATAAGTAAGAAAAATTTTCTAAAGTACAGGTCCGGTGCTTAAAGAGCGGATTTTTATTTATGTATTTATTTATTTATTTATTTGCTAATTTCCGACTAAGGTAAATTTGGTTTACCGGAGCAACAATCCATGAATCCATTTTCCACTTCTCAGTTTTATTTGATAAAACTAAAAATAGTGGACAGAACTACTTTTTCCAACAGAATCTGGTTTCAGGTTGTGTCCATGCCTGGCTAAACGTGTTTTAATGCAGCAAACAGAAGGAGGAGAAACAAAGTAAAAGGCGAAAGATTTCTGAATCTGCAGCTGCTGCATAGATCAGTGAGTGGCATTCAAGCAGCTGCATGCTCACCGTTTGGTCCTTTTAGGTCAATAAGCATTAATGGAAAAAATAATAAATGGGGCAACAGAGCAACAGCTGAAATACAACTGATTAATTGTGGAATTTAAAGTGATTAAATTATCTGAAATTACAACACAGAAATTTGAAAACGTTCCTGCTCATTTTAGTAAATCAGAAGAAAATAAAAGTTTTCTTTCTCCAAATGTACCTGACAGTACAAACTTTTAATTATTCTGCCAGGAGGTTAGAGTAAACTCACCCGATCAGTGTTTGTGTTTCCATCCTCTCTGATTCGTCCATAATTCTCTTTTAATCCCGTTTTTGCTCTCCAGATTAATTTCTCCGGACTGTTTGAGTGCGTCAGCCGCTGTTTACGGCGCTCCGCGGCAGAGCCATGCTTCAACTGTTGTCTACATGATGTGAACACACAGAGTGTCGCTACTACTGGCTGTGGGGCTGACACACACTCTCTCTCACTCTCACACACACACAGGAGGCAGAGCAGGTGCCTTCAAAATAAAAGCATAAGGTTTTTATGTTGCATTTATCAAAACAGTATGACTAAAAATAACATAAGAACAAAACACTGTTAAAATTTTGAAAGACATGGAAATATTAAATTGTTTAACAGTAAAACAAATAATATCCAAACCCAGAATCTTCTCACTTGAAGGTAACGGTGCTACCAACTACAACTCTTCCACTCACAATAAAAACAATTAAATAAAATACACTGACCTTTTAAAATCAATCTTGTAATTTGTTATCTGATTTTGCACGGTTGGAACAATTACCAGTGACATTTAAAATCAAGGATTAGACACTATGCAAACACAAGTGTCAAAATTAAAAAACTTTCTCCAGCAGATGAATGGTGTTATAAATTTATGTCTTTTACAAACATTTTATTTGACCTTTTTATAAAAGAGCCATGTTTCTCTGTTTGCTATGACAACTTTTTTTTTTTTTTTTTTTTTGGAGTTTTCACTTGGTCTTAGTTGTTGTTGTTTTTACAAGAGTTGGAAGATATGGATTTAAAGTTTTATCATTTCCTGATACTATTGTGATAATGATAAGAGTGATGATGAAAGCTATTTATTACTAATTTTATGGGCAACTTTATGTCTGTGAATGCATAACTTCTCTTAAAAAATATGTCCATGTGTAATACGCTTATAAGAAATTTGTCACAATAAATGTGTGTATGAAAGGCCAAAATGCATTAAAAAAAATTTCCCCAAATATGTGGTTACGTGTGACCTAGCCCTGTTAGCAAACTGTCCTCCTCTCCTTTGCTTTTGCTACTCTTCTTTAAATCTCTGTCTGGCATAGAATTATTGATCAACATAAATCTGAAAGATTTCAGAAAAAAATGAGAAGGAATACAGAAATGAGAGTGAGATCAGGAGTTGACTTGTTCTAGTGCTGAAACCGGTGCTATGCAGTTCTTCTGTTAAATCCAGACATATGGTCCAGGCTGAACACCATCACTCTTTTCATCCATTCAGAAAGTTTGGAACAACATCCAGCCTCAGTATTCAGCCATAAGAGGGTTGTTATGTCTAAATTATGTGTGGTGCCAGCCGCTGCCAGATACGGCCCATGGTGTTCCATCTGTCAAACGCAACATCAGACATGAGATAATTAAAGTGGACCTATTACGTAAAATTCACTTTTTGCAGGTTTTTGTTCGTCCATTTGGATCTCTGTTGTTTCTAAAAATAACAACAACAACAACAAAAACAAGCTGTTTTTGGCAATAAGTTCATGGTTTTTTGGTGTCTGGAAAATGAAGTGTTTCTAAACCCACCTGATTGTTGAGTCACAACGAACGGGCACTGCGCCGTTACCTAGCAACTCAAGCTGAGCTCCAGGACGTTTGGCCAGCTGGTTTTACCACTGTATGCACTGTACAATGGCAACATACTGTATGCACTGTACAATGGCAACATACTGTATGCACTGTGCAATGGCAAAAATTATTTTGGTGTTCATGTATCATCCAAAAACCACTTCCTGCATTCTTGTTGGTTGTGCAGGAGGCTGTACTTCTTTTCAAAGATGTACGGTTGTACAATTGAGTAACCAGTTTGCCTCTCCTAACAACAGTACAAGCACATAAAAAAACACCCAGACAATTTTTAACATTAATGGTTTTTGGTCTCTGGAAAATGAGAAATTTCATGATTGTTGAGTCACAGAGGTTGCTGCAACATTGCCTAGCAACCCAAGCAGAGCTCCAGCACATTTGGTCAGCTGGTTTTACTACTGTATGTGGTGCACAATGGCTGTTGGAAAAGACGGTGTTAACTTACCAGCCAGAAACCACTTTCTGCATTCTTGTTGGTTGTGCAGGAGGCTCTACTTCTACTTTTCAAAGATGTAAAGTTGCATAATTGCACATATTTTTGTAGCCATTCTAACGTGCGAGTGTAAACTATGATTTTGATGTGAAATAGCCAGAACTGAGCAGACTAAAATATCATTATCTAAGAATGAATTTGTGCAAAAAAAAATGTAATGAATATGTTTTGTATAGACCATAGACCTATCCTAACCTGCTAAAGGAAGGATAATATGTCACCTTGGACCAGAAAATATCTCAACAATTTGCTTGAAGAGCTGCTTTCTCCAGTTCACACACAGTATTAGATATACATCAGAGTAAAGTTAAGTTGATCTGCTGCATTAATCTTCTCCAGTATGTCTCCACTGAGCTCCTGAACTGCTGTCAAAACATCCATTTTAGGACAAAATGGACACCATACAAAGAGGAAAATCTATTACTCAAGACTGTTGCTGTGTTTACTTTTGATGTTTTCAGCTGATAGTTTGGCTTTTCTTTAAGGTTACCCAGCAGGTGCCCTGAGGCAACCGATGGAAACTGAGGAATGAATGATGACCGAGCAGAGCAGGCACGTAAATGTACAGTAGGAAGAAATGACTTGGGCCTTTAACTTTCCCCCCAGTGGCCTCCATTATTAATGACTGATGTGTTAAACAGCTGACAGGGCCCTGCAGGGGAGGAAAGAATAATGAGTGTGGCTGCAATCCCAAAAGTCAGAAATGTAAGAATTCATCCAGTGTCCATTTCTCCTGAAATGCATCACCGCAGGTCGCCTGCCATTCAGACGTAAACAGAGATGTGTTAGCTCAGGCTGCAGATATTCCACATATGCCAGGCGGGAACTTTTAGCTCCAACAGCAGGGGGCTGCATAGATATGAGTCTGTTCTGAATGCAGGACACATTTCATTTGCTGTACTTCTGTCAAGGTGTAGAAGTTATTTCGATTGATAACAAATTATTGCAAATGTACAGAAAATGCTATAAATATGTAAAGCAGTGGTTGCCATTAAGGACACGTTGAGAGAACCCAAGAACCACTTTTTTTATTTTTATTAAAACTGAAGAGATTTATTTACAATTTTGTACAATGTACAATTTTGGCTTAATTTCTGTCTTGAGTGTGTTGTTTTTTCAGCAAATCGTCTTTTGGAGTCTGGAGTGATTGACTAATTTAAGTGATTAATCAATTAATCTAAACTGAATTAGTTGGAGATTATTTCAATATTAACAATTAACCATTTCAGCACTAACAGGATTTAATTATTTAGGTCTAAATTTGTGCTGTTTGTCTTGTAAATTAATCTTCATAAATTCTTTAGATATAGTTCTGTGAAAAAAGTTTAGCCTTAAAATGTAAAGACAGTTCCCTTAGATGAATTTGACACATTATATGTGTCAACAAGGAAAAAAGAGTGAATCCAGATTAATTGAAACAGAAAATAAATACATAAATAAATTATAACCTTAAGCAACTTATGTTTTCCCTTTCATGAAGAATTAACCTCATGAGGTTTTAAAGGTTTCATTCTGGAGGATCCTTAGGCATTTTTTTTTATTTCATCCCTTGCTTCATATATTGATTGTACTATAATTCATCATTATCCCAGTTTGTCTCAGAGGTTTGAAATATTTCGAAATCATAGACAACTTTAATCTGAGTGGAATTTAAAACGTTTACTTTCGTTTAAAGTCGTTACTGCCACCTAGTGGCAGAAAGCAAAAGAAGCAACTATTCTAAAGATTCCTTAAATATGAATTCAGAAAAAAAGCAAAATAGTTACCACTATTATACTGTCTAATTATTTTTAAGCTAAGCAGTTTAAAGTACTGTTCAGATTTTAGAGTTACTTAAACAAATCTCTTCTGTCCAGATTGAATGGCGGATATTGAATATGAACAGTTCAAATCTGTCCATTGTGGGAACTTCATTAAGCAAGTACAAGTAAAAAGAAGGTAAAATAAAAAGTAGCCTACATCAGACAGTGATGTAGGCTCAGACACTCTTAAAAATACATAGTATAACTATAACTTTAATATAATCAGAGGTGGGTAGGATAGAACTACTTCAGCATGTCTTTACTCAAGTAAAAGTAAAAAGTAGCCATCTGAAATTAGAGTAAAAAAGTATTTGCTAAAAAGGCTACTTAGGTACTGAGTAACTGATCAAAACATTAATCAATCAATATCTGAAAATTGTCTGATCAGAAAGACCAAAATATGAAATTATGTGAAAATTTTTATATTTTTAAAAGACCAAAATGAAAATAATTTATATGAATAACTTCATTACAAAATATGCCAAAAGGAACATTTTTCCAAATCAATTTCTTTTATTGAAAGAAACTGATCTGGAAATTTTTCTTTTGCCATATTTTGTTATCTTTTGTTACCTACAATAACGTTATCCTTAAAATGACAAAATTTCCATTTAATTTTATATTTTGGTCTGCCTGATTATGTAATTTTTAAATATTCAATTATTTAAAAATGCAAAATACTTTGCTACTCTTACTTGAGTAATTTCTTTGGACGGCTACTTTTTACGTTTACTCGAGTACAAATATGTTGAAATAGTGCTAATCTTACTTGAGTGTTTGAGTACTCTGCTCATCTCTGTTCATAATAAAATTGCTCAAGTAAAAGTAAAAAGATACAGCGTAGTAAAAATACTAATAAAAGTAAAAACAATTCAAAAAAGTTACTCCATTAAGTGTAAGCACTTATTACCAAAGTCTAAATATACTATAATATAATAACTGATCGTAGATCAGATTTTGTCCGATGACCTTTGGCTGCCGTCGTTCTGAATGAACTGATCTCAGATCAGCCCTCCCTGTCTTCCAGTTCGATGTGACTCCTCCCCTTCTCCAGCTCCGCTCTGTCGTCTGTGGATGACGCTAAGCTAATGGCCGCTGGTGCTGCACGGTGCGGGCTCATTTATTTTCTCCGCCGCAGCGGCTGAAGTTAAACCGTGAACAAACTGACCGTAGGTCGTTACTCCGGTATCAGTGGGAGGGGGCCGTCGGTATCGCTGCAGAGCCGTCAGTAAAGAGCTCCGGGTCGGCAAGGTGAATGGAAAAAAAATGCTGTTAGTTAGCCGTTAGCCTTTAGCTTAGCTTCAGTGATGCTACATTGTCAACTCAAAGATGGCGAGCGTTGCGCGGCTAAACCGAGACAAAGTTCGTAACTAAGTCGTTAAGCTCGACCGGTTTCATGTTTCTAGCCGTGGAAGAAGTTCGCGGTTCGGCCAGGGCATTTTGGGCTCGATTAGCCTTCTCTCTGTTCGTCGCCAGGTTCTGGGCCTAAGCTAGCTTGACCAGCAGCTATTGTAAGTGTTACCGCTTGTTTTCGCTGCAAGAGATAATGTGTAGCATTCACAGCAGTAAAAATGTTTGATTCGGTAAATTAGGAGGTCCATGTGAGGGTCGAGGTGGTAAACCAGATTCGGTCAATCTGAGCTGGTAAGCCGGGAGCTGTCCTTCATGAAGCTCATCTTTGTATTTGCTGTATCTTTCCAAAAAAGACGTTTTTTTCCCCTTATGTATGACGTAATCAGATTGAAAACAAACGCTGCACTTATTTATAAAGCTCCAAATTTAGCTGTTTTTTTGTAGCTTAGCCATGGCTTGTTTTTATATAAAAATGTTAAATTAGAGCAAGTTATGAAACACTGATCAGCCATAACATAATTACTATCTGATGCTTATTACAGAATGTTCCACAGATTTTCAATATTATCAATGAAATTGGGTTTCAAGGCGATCCACTGCGTTCAGGAAGGTTCCATGTATCATCCACAGAAATGTTGTGGTCCATATTGTTTTATCTCTGAGTGGAAGATGCACATGCAGGACTCAGAGTTGTCATGCTCTTTCTTTGGGTTCAACATTTAAAACATTTAAGGTTTTTCATAATCTTAAATGGTATGAAACAAACTATTTGTTGGCACAGTTTTGTTTTATCAGAACCAGCAGGGCTTTTTTTTTTCCTTTTTTGTATGCTTTTTAGGTTCTGACAGGTGGAAGATGGAAACTTCCCAGAGATAATCTGACCAAGTCATCCTAGTATCTCAGATCTACTTTTCCATTGTTTCAAGATCAGACAGAGTGATCACTGAATTTCTGATTTACAACTTTTGTGGCCAAAACAGGCGTGTCTGTAACCAGAACCCTGAAGGTACGGTGCAGTATCTGGCACTAAGATGTTAGCAGCAGATATTTTAAATCCTGGAAGTTGTATGTTCAGCACAACATATAATATGGGTGCTTGAAATTTCTTGAATTTCAAGTGGGTGTCTTCAAGGTTTGGAAAGTGCTTGATTTCTATATAAAAGCAGTTTTTTTTCTATTAAAAACATTAAAGTTTATGCCTTTAATGTTTGAGTAAAAGCATCAATTTTAATAAACATTAAAATAAAACATTGTTTACAGTTTTAATCAGATAAAGATTATGACATTTTTTTCCCTCACTGTCTGGAGTTAAATCGGACAAAAATGTATCTTCTTTTAGATTAGTTAGAAAGACCAAAATTATTTCTATTTGCTAAATGCCACAAGAAAGGTGTCGGGTGTAAGAGAGACATTTTGGGATGTAAAATAGTCACATTTTATTGTACTTTGTCATAGGATATCAATACTATCAACTATGCAAAGAGCATAGAATTAGACTGAATAGATCTGCCATTATTTATCACATTGTCACAGATACCCAATCTAGAACTTATTTCAAAATTCAGAAAAATACAGTTTAATATCGAATTGTTGCATGTATTGGGCACATTCTCACCGATACACAATCTGTATCTTCAGTATTGGGACTGATACAGATATTAATATCTGATTGGTGCATCTCTAGTTTTAAGTCAAAGTAAGGTTTGTTTTTCTGTACTAAACCTCAGATATCCGTATTGGAAATTAAAATGGAAAAAGTGGATCGGTGCGTCATTAGATGTGATGTTCTGGCTGATCGGTGTTTTTCCCTTTAGTTGCGTGGACTTTGTGAATGCATGACTCATCGATTCACGCTTTCTTCCTCCGTCAGAATCATCCGCCATGGATACGCCTGAAAGCCCCACGCAGTCCCCTCAGTCTCCAGAGGAGGAGAAGGGCCTTTCCGACAGCGAGCTGCTGCGCTCTCCCGACGATGACGAGGCCGGCGGCGTCCTCTCGGACAGCGAGTTGCTCCAGGACGAGGAAAACGGAAGCCTGATTGAGGAGGAGGAGGAGGAGGAGGAAGAAGAGTATGAAGGGCGAGGAGGAAGATTGGACCTTGAAGACGAGGTCGTCCCTGACTTCGTCTCTGATCCAGAGGACGAGGAGCCTGTTGAGGGGTCGAGGATGGGGCTGGAGGATGAAACCATCGTGTTCATGGATGGTGATGAAGATGATCCACAAGGGCGAAGGTCGGGTGAGGAAGAGGACGGAGTTCTGGACACGCCGCAGTCTCCGGACATGGAGCCGGACCAGAGCAAGGAGCGTGCCGAGTCTGAGGAGGACGGCGGCGACGAAGGGTACGGCGGCTACAGGGAGGAAGCCTCAGCAGAGCGGGATGAAGATAAAACCAAGGCTGAGGAAGAGGAGGAGGAGGAAGAGGAGGAACTGCGAAGAGCTGAAGAGAGGAGAGCGGTTCTGGTGAGGGAGATGAAGGAGGATTCGGCCTCTGTTTCCCGGGAGCTGGACGAACACGAACTGGACTATGATGAGGAAGTCCCGGAAGAACCGGTTCCTGCTCAGGATGAAGAGGAGGATGAGGAGGACGCGAAGGCGGAGGGAGGAGAGGAGGATGAGGAGGCAAGCGAAGAGAAGAACAATAAGAAAAGGGAGAAGAAGCCGATTCTTCCTCCTTCTCCAGCTAACGACGAGTCCAAGAGGCCGGAAAGCTCCAAAGGGACAGAGAGACTCCGGAGAGATTCGTTCAGAGATCGGAAGAAAGACGAAGACGATGGAGAGATCGACGAAGGAGAGATCGACGTAAGTGATCGTAGTTCGTTTGCTTCTGCCTGCTGAAGGGCCAGAACTCTGGATTACAGATTACTAGAGTAGGAAAGTAACTAGTTACATAAACTTGAGTAACTTTTTGGGAAAATATTTACTTTTCTTAATAATATTACTACACTGCACATTTTACTTTTATTTGAGTAATTTTGTTATGAAGTATCTCTACTCTTGAGTAAAATTTCTGGATTTTCTACCCACTGACTGAAAAACATGTTTTAACCAGAACTTCACTAAACACCTGCAGGTCTTTAAATAGGTTTTATATTGACAGAGATTGATTTAGAAACATGTTTTTTTTTTTTTGTTTTTTTTTTGCCTGATTTTGTAATTATGTTATTTCTATCCATTCTTTAAATTTATGTCCTTTAAAAATGTCTAAATTTCCACATAATTTTATATTTTATTTATGGATGGAACGAGAAGAAAATCTGGGTCAATAGCTGATATTAATATTGCTGCTATGGTCAATAACCGATATTTATCAGTAATATATTTTACTGCCATTTCAAAATGTTTGGGGGGGAAAAAACCCAACCAGTTGATATAGTAAATACTCTTATTTGATTACAATTTTTGGGTTCTCTGTAGATTATAGATAGAAGACAGCTGTTTGTAAGCGAAAAACATATTCAATCCAAGTTCTTCCCAGAGATGCACTAATGAAATCGCTGCAGATTTTTCTCCAAGTTCATAGCTTGAGAATCAATTAATCAAGTTTATTTGTGTTGCACACTTCAGCAACAAGGCAGTTCAAAGTGCTTTACATCATAAAAACACCAAAATACAGAGTCATGAAACGCACAACAAGCCAGTGAATATTAAATTTAGCTAAATGCACATCAAAATGCTGGTTAATGTTTCATTTATTATGTCTCAAAGCAACTCTAAACAGCTCGGTGTTTAGAGTAGTTTTAAAGGAACTCAGTGTTTCAGCTGTTTAGGAGTTTTATTGAAGTTTGTTACAGATTTGTGGTGCATAGAAGCTGAATGATGTTTCTCCATGTTTGGTTGATTCAACAACAGCACATCTTTAATGCATTAATGTTGGCAGTAGTAGCACAATCACAGGTGTGTAGCGGATAAAGGCTGCATTTTTTCTGCTTTGTAAATGGGTCTTTATCTAGTTAGTTTATTTATTTATTGGTTAAATTTAAAACTGATGTATGTAACTTTTATTTAAAAAAAAAACAACATTTTTTACATATTTCTTGAAACTGTCACCAACATAATAAAGTTGGTCGATTGGATGAATTTATCGATCGTCAATAGCCTGAGCTTTTCACCTATAATTTTTTTTGCCTTTGAGTTATTTTCTTAAATTAGAAAAGCTTGGTTGAAACCAGGACTGAATCACGACATGTCAGTCAATACCGATTAATTATTGATTTCAGATATTTTTTGCTTTGAATATCTGATAAACTGCCAAACTGGTGGCGTGATCTTTCCTCTTTTATCCACAGTCTTCACTCCATACCGCTAATTTAAGCAGTTAAGATACAGTAGCAAAACCTGAAACTGCTCTTACTCAAGAAGTTGTTGCTAGGTAACCAAAGAATGAGTAAGTTGCTAGGTAACCAAAGAGAGAGTGAGTTGAAGCCACCAACATTGTTTGGCAGCTAAAGAAAGAAAATGTCTTCTAGTTCCAGTGTTAAATGTTCATTTGAGTTTGAAGTTTATTGATCCTTTAGAATGTTTTCTTGCATTGTATTACTTAAAATTGGTTTCAAAACAATATAATCATTGCGGTGAGGAAACTTTACTGAAAGGAGAAGCTATGGATTCACAGATGCATCAACATTTCACCGGTTTCTGAACCCAGAAGCGTCGTTTTGCCTTTGTGGCTTGATCTGATGTATGGGAGGATGGTTTGAAGCTCTGATAAAAGTAATTTATGTGCTCAGAATTGATTCTCTTGTTCTTCTTGCAGGACGATGACCTGGAAGAAGGAGAGGTCAAAGATCCGTCTGACAGGAAGATCAGGCCACGCCCCATCTGCAGGTTCTTTATTAAAGGTCAGATACTGTAAAGCTCATTTATTTATCTATTTATTTAGAAAACATCTTTGTTTACAATACAATGAAAAACAAAGGAACAGTAGATGAAATATGAAAAAGTATGCCAAGAGTGTGGGCCTCTACAGTAAATACATATTGCATAATATTCACTAACCTACAACATTCATATGTGTTTACAGCTTTTCTGTTTGTATTCTTGGGAATAGCTGATAAAAATAGTTTAATTTCCTTAACAAAATCTGTAAAAAAAAAAAAAAATAGGATGAAATGATGAAAATTTACATTTGTGAATATGAAGTTTGCCAAATATAGCGCTGGAAAAAATGAAGATCAGTTTCTCTGATTTTACTTTTTATATGTTTTACTAAAATGAACATTTTTGTTTTATTCTATGAACTAAAGACAGCATGTCTCTGAAATTCCAAGCAAAAATTTTGTATTTATTTGCAGAAAATGAGAAATTGTCAAAATAACTAAAAAGATGCAGTGCTTTCAGACCTCAAATAATGCAAAGAAAATAAGTTCATATTCATTTAGGAACACCAATACTAATGTTTAACTCAGGAAGAGTTCAGAAATCAATATTTGGTGGAATAACCAGGAGGTTTTCAATTGGGTTCAGTGGGCTCTTCATTTTTCCAGAGCTGTAAGCTCAGGTTGTGGTGGATGCATGAGTTGTTGTCCAGCAGAGGGAGCCGTTGAGCCGCAGAAATCGGTTATTTGATCAGATCTGGATTCCTGCCTTCACATCTGTAACTCAGTGATATCTGAGCTGCATTTTAATCTGATCTACTCAACAAATATAAATGTAAAACTTTGACAAATGTTTGGCAAAAATTCCATCCAGGCTTCCTAAGAAAGAAATGTAGAAAAGCTAAAATTTACTGAAACTTGAAACTGAAACTAATAAAATGCTGGAAACTGTTGGTCACACTTCAGTCTACCTAAATGTAGAAATAATTCACTTCCTGACCTGTAGGAGTGCTCTAACACCAACATAAATGGTTTTCTTTTCAGTGATGATTTATCTTACAGTTTAAAAATGACACATAAACCATAAACTTGTTACCCTAACCCTAACCCTAACCCCCCCAGGAAAATGTAACTGTATATTAGAAAACGGCTGAAGAAAAGACATGGATTGTGGCTTTTACATTAACAACAAGTTTGAATATCAAAAAGCTAATAGTTAAATCTAAAATGCTACTTTTTGCACTATGTTTTTTATGCTACAAATCTGCTTAATTCAAATATTTCAAACATGAATTTGCAGAGCTTTGCAATTGAAGGATTCTCCACTTGTTTGGGTAAAATCTGGAGACACCGATGCGAACATTTAGAGCCAATATCAGATGTTAATATTTTCAGTAAGCTTGATAACCCTCTGGAAAATTTGTACTGTTAATAAAACCAGACATACTTCTGGAAGAGGGTACAGAATTTATATTTTTTCCTACAGTAGCTGCTGTTTTTTGTACTTTGTGTGTAAAGAGTAAACTGGGTGTAAAGCACAACTCCTGCAGTTTAAGAATAAATAAAAAATCTACAAGTACATCTCAAAAACATTAAATATAATGAAAAGATTCAAAATGTTGTTCATTTCCAAAAGTGAAACTTCTAAATTACATAGATCCATTTGTAGGTTGTGTCTGTGAGTGTAGCGAATCTTTACATTCTGACTCCTCTCCTCATGAAACTCCCTCAAATTCTTGAATGGATTTGGCTTGATCCCACCGTTTTTCCTTCCACTCAACTTTCCATGAATATCCACTGACTTTTTAAAAAATATTGTAATTTTCTCAAGCACTCAACTGAATCTTCATTATCAATCAATCAAGTTTATTTGTAAAACACATTTCAGCAACAAAGCAGTTCAAAGTGCTTTAAATTATGAAAACATAAAAATATCAAACACATTGTTAAAATTATCAATATACACCAAATATGTTGATCAATGTTCCATTTATTATGGTTCAAAAGCAACCCTGAACAGGTGGGCTTTTGATTTAAAAGGACTCAGTGTTTCGCCTGTTTACCTGTAATCCATGATCATCAAGGTTAAAAGGATTTTCTAATTTAATTTAGCTGCATTTTTGTATGAATTCTGATTAACCAGGAATGCTGTCATGTTTTCTTCAGGAAACTGTACGTGGGGAATGAACTGCAGGTTCATCCACCCAGGAGTCAACGACAAGGGCAACTACTCTCTCATCACCAAGCCAGACCCTTTTTCTCCGAACGGTGCGCCCCCTGGTGGACCGCTGCCTCTTCTGCCCAACAACCCCTGGGTGAGTAACTCGACATCAGGGCTGTCCATAGTGCCAACAAAATAGAAAACGACAGATGATAAAAAAAAAACAACTTTGTTAACAAAATGAACCCT
Source organism: Poecilia formosa (assembly GCF_000485575.1). NCBI lineage: Eukaryota > Metazoa > Chordata > Actinopteri > Cyprinodontiformes > Poeciliidae > Poecilia > Poecilia formosa. The sequence goes on along the minus strand of NW_006800449.1, from coordinate 198,713 downwards.
GGAGTTGAAGGTACTATTAGTTTAGTGTACTGCAGCAGAGGGGAAAACAAAGCAGAAAAACAAAGACTAACTCCTTCCTTTTTTCTTGCTCGGTTTCAACTGTTCTACTCTACATGCAGGCTTGTTGCCATAGCAACTGACTGACAACAGCGGTATCGGTGTATCAGGATTGAACACAGAAAAACACTTAAACATTTCCCACACTAGGAACAGAACATTCAGTCAGTTACAGTTTTATGTGTTCAGGTTTGATGATTATTAATTATTGACCGGGTGGCAGAGTTCATGTGTGGGTTGCCTTTTCCCCCCGTTTTTTTTTATTTATTTTTTTTAGCTGAACTGAAACGCACCAAATTCTGCTGCACCTCCACATGCTCCGATTGTCAAAGTCAAGCTAGCATAACCAACCCACTTCCCTGTCTCTCGCTCTTTTGTTTTAATTAAAACTTTTTCCAATCTTTATATGTAATTGTCGCAGTGTTGATAATTACTAGCAAAGCACTGCGCCCCTTTTTCTTTTATACATCAGACACACATTTAAGATTTAGTATGTTATGTTGACTTCTTGACAGCTAACACCAAGGCTAGTCACTGTCAGGAGCAGCTTTTTGCATGTGTGATGTTAAAGCACACATTAAACACATTTGTTTTTGTGTACAGACACAAAAACAAATGTGTATATACATATTTTTTGAGCTGCATAAAACTAAAAAAAAAAAATGTTTTCTTGCAGTTTCAGTTGAATAGCAGTATCTAAAATTGGCCGTTTGGACACCTCTAGTCCACATGAATATGAGCAGGAAGGTTGTGGTTGCTTATCAATTAAGGGATTGATCGCTGGGATTCCCTATCCGGAAAGGTTGACGGTAGTTTTCCGTGTTGCAGGCTGCTCCTGTGGTGGAGGAAGTCCCTCCTCCGCCGCCCCCGGTGGAGCCTCCCGTGGAGAGCGCCTGGGAGAGAGGTCTCAGGCACGCCAAAGAGGTAAACGCTGCCACTGTGTTTCATGCAAATCAGCCCCAGTTTGTGCCACAAGTTTATGTAAACTTGAATCAATGGATTGTTTACTCAATAGATTGTGCAACACCAAATGGAAGGATGTGCAAATTCTTAGCTGTGCTCTCACCTTTTCCATTTTTCAATTTTGAATGTGTTTCCCTTTTCCATGAATCTCCAAATGATAAAAAAACAATATTTTGGTGTCTGACTTTGTTTTGTGGAGGTTTCTTTTAGCAAGTGGGAAAATGTTGTAATCTGGCTGTAGTAATTGTTTACTATGTTGCTTAGAAACACCCAGGCGTCCTTAAAAACATAACATTTATTTAAATAAATTCAACTTGAAACGTGGTCTCATAGGTCTCAAATGTTGGACTATTTAATCTACTATTTTCTTTTATATGTTAGGGCTGAAATGAAGAATTGATTAATTGTTAAAATTATACTCAACCAATTTATTGATGGATTAAGACTTAAAAAAAAAGGCAATTTTGTTGAAAAACAACATGTATCATGTAACACCACACTGAAAATATATACTTTTTTCAGTTAAGATGGAGAAAGCAAAATCTAAAGTGGCAGGTTTAACTTCACCTGGCTCAAATTGTGTAAAAAGGATAATATGCAATTATTCATTAATTAATCCAAAAAATAATACACATTAACTCTACTTTTTATTGCTGTGAAGTCGAACAGAAAACTTTTCACATACTGATGTTAGAAGGTTTTTTGGGATCCACAAATAAACAAGAAAACGCAAACGTTATGTTGTTGCATTTTAGGGAATATATATTTATTTTCTGACTTAAAATAAAAGATTTAATTGTTTGCATCTTTTAATGTATTTCTAATACAGTATAAAAAAGACTTAACTGAGAACTGCACAATGTGCCCATTTCTTTTATCCGATTAATCATCAGAATAATCACTAGCTAAAGTAATTGTTAGTTGCAGAGCTACGTTAATTAAACATTTTGTCTGATCTTAAGTTTAATCCAATATGACACTAAAAAGGCATTAAAAAGTCTTAAATCAGACTTACTGAAACCTGTAGATTTCCTGTTACACAAATAAAAACACAAATAATCTTTTTCTGTTAAGCAACAAAGACTTGTTGGATTGAAACTAATGAATCAGTTCCGTCTGCATGACCTCAGAGTTTTCACACCCATATTATCGCCATACCTGGACGAACAGGTGTCACCGTATCTCACACAGGTGTCTGTGTTTGCATTTCTGGCAGGTGCTGAAGAAGGCCACCATTAGAAAGGAGCAGGAGCCCGACTTCGAGGAGAAGCGCTTCAACGTGACGATCGGCGAGGACGAGAGAGAGTTCGACAAGGAGAACGAGTTCTTCAGAGAGCGCAGCTACCGGATCATCCGAGAGTACGGCCGGCTCACGCTCAGCGCTTCAAGCCCGGTTCAGCCTCCGGCAGCACATAACACAAACGTCTCGATGCGCGTTCTGTTGATCAGTGCACACGTCAGCAACTTTAAACTCCAAAAACCGACAGCAACAGTTTATTGAGAGAGGAACAAAAGATAAGAACAGTTCTGATTTTAAAGAGGAACGTCCGCTATCTAATCCAATGGGTCAGGTCATATATACAAAATGTTCGGTATTTATTAAATTCTAATGTTTTTTTTATTCACCAATTATTGTTTATACAACAAACATTACAGACTAACAAAAAGAAAAACAGGGCGTGTTAATCTACAAAATCACAGAATAAGAACAAATAACAGCAACAAAAATAAATACATCAACCAAACAAAACAAGCAAGGAGGTCAAAGAGGTCTTCATAAATAAAGGGTGTACTTTCTTTTTCCAATGACTGCTACAGACAATGGAGACTTTAATCAGCTCATTTGGACAGGAGTTTCTGAGTTTTAACTTTACTTATTCATCTGTTCTCGTATTTCCAATCCAAAAATATCCCGAAACAAAAATAGAAAGTAAAACACAATGTTCCCTTTAATGCAGAAATACTTAAATTAAATATACTCACATGATTCCTTTACTTCTTTCAGGGAAATGGACTTCAGAGAACCGGTATACGGGTAAGTTTAAATCATCCTCAGAAACATTAGTCTGTTGCTTTACTTCATTAAAACCCTCATTAACTTCCAGAAAGTCAGACATTTTTAAGAGTTTTTTTCCCAAAAGTCCTCAATAAGCAACGGTTAGGATTTAGGATGGATTACATCTACTGTACATGATATAAAAATGACCTTTTAACCCTTCGTGGATCAATAGGCAGCAACATTTGCTTCTCTAAGGTCATTACTGGTAGAAATGCACCGACGTGAACATCCGATATTAATATTGCAGGTTTGCAATAACCGATATTTATCAATATCTTATGCATTTTCCTACATTTCTACACTGAAAAACCAACCACGTTTTACTGCTCCAGGTAATAAAAATGCAACATGACCAACTTCTACCGCTTCCCGTCCAGAAAAGCAAACAGCAACAAGATGGAAATAATTTTTTCTTTTTTTAATTTTGACTCAGGTTTACTTATTGGACCGACGCTGATATGTGACAAATGACTAACATCAGACTATACCAACGGTGATACCAATATATCTCATATTTATGTATTAATATAAATCGGTATATTAAGGAGACAGGATTAGAAAAACTGTCTTCAGTCAGAGGCTTCTTCAAATTTGCTGTAACACAGACTGCTACAGCAGATCTTTCCTGCCAACAGACATCACCATCTACAACAACTGTTTGAAGAATTTGAATTAATGAGTTACAACAAAATTTTATTTTCCTTTGGGATCAATAAAGTATTTTTACGCTTAAATGATTAATCAATTATTTAAATAATCGCCAACTAATTTAGTAATAGATTAATCATTAACTGGAGTACACAGACTCTAAAAAAGGCTATTTTCTAAAAGAACAACACGGTCAGGGCAAGTGACATTTTTAGCTTTATCTGGTTCAAATTCTGTAAAAATTTAATCGCGTGTTGACATTAAAAGCATTTTTTAAGCTGTAGATCCATCCTTTGCTACAAATGATCAAACGCTAAACAAATGCTGTTGCACTTTTTTTTATTTAAAAAAAATTTATCTCTTTGTTTTTATTGCATTTTAAATGTACAAAATAAGTTTAAGCGGTTAAAATTAAAAATCTGTAGACTCTGTAGCTAATTTTTTTTTAATATCCAATTAATCGTCTGGATAATTGATTACTAAAATTGCAAAAGGTTTCAGCCGCAGATGTGCCCTGCATCTCTGCAGTGCTCGCAAACAACTACATTCTCCAGAGCAGCAAACTTTCAAAATGGCTGCCTTTACATAGTACCTGTGATCAACAGAAACCTTTCTATCAAAAGTCTGTTGATTTCTTTTTTTTTAGTAGAAATTCTTTCATGATACTTTAAGATATTAAGGAGGAATTATATATTTAAAAATTTTTATGGAGACATTTTGAAAGCATCATCCAGTTTCTGAATGTTGTTTCTGTCCGCAGTGAGCCATATGTTGACCCGTACTACGACTACGAAATGGAGGCCTTGTGGAGGGGGGGGCAGTATGAAAACTTCAGGGTTCAGTACACAGAAGCTCCTCTACCATACCACTTCGCCGTGAGTATCGCCACTCAACGTTTCTCTGCGTAAATCAAGGCTTATCCAGCCACGGCATCTGTTTGTTTATTCCATCGATGACAAAACAGGCGTGTCCAGTTTATTAATTGAGTCAATGAATACATGGTTGATGAATGCGGAAAATGTACAAGGAAGTCTCACGTTGTTATCCGACACTGCTTCCAGGTTTCGTTACAGGCAGGGTTTAGCTCCTCTTCCTATTCAGCAGGATGCAAACCTTCCAGCTGAAACCCTGATTCACAGATGAGCGTTTAATTACCTACAAAATCTATTTTTACAGTGGTTTTAGTCACCTGTTTGTTTTCATCTTCTTACAGTTGCTCTGCTAAAGGAATTAAGATCAATAAATGTTAAATGTAAATATATATTTATATATTTGATCCAGCTAAAAACAAACGAGGAGAGAGAATGACAGCATGCAAGCTAACATTAGCTTTTTAACTAATTTTAACTCAAAAACTAAGGTCATCTTACTGAATTAAGTTAATATTCCTCAACATACAGCAACTTAATAATATTAGCTTTTAAGCTAAAATTAGCTTTTCAGATAATTTAGACTCAAAAGTCAAAGTTTACTTACTGAATAATAAATTTTATTTGTAAGAAAATAAAATATATTGCCTGTTTAACATAAAAACAGACACAACATTAAATTTACTGAGTTAATCTACCAATACAATGGTAACATTTAAGCTAATATTAGCTTTTTAGCTAATTTTGACTCAAAAGGTAAAGTTACTGAATGGATTAAGTTAATGTTACCTAAAATATTCATGTTCCGTCCAAATGACCTTAACCAGAGTAAGTAAATGTAATGGTAGATTTTAAGCTAAGATTAGCTTTTTAGCTTATTATGATTAAAAAGCCAGAATAAACTTAATCTTTCCAGGATGCTAATGCTACTCCGCACGATGGTGTAAATCACTGGAACATATTTGTCTGTTTCTACCATTTCTGCAGGAGCGTGACCGTGAGCGTGACCTCCGGGAGCGGCACCGAGACCGGGAGCGGGAGAGAGATCACCGCGAGAGGGAGCGGCGGCAGCAGCGGGAGAGGGAAAGAGAGCGGGAACGCGAGAAGGAGAGGATTCGACGGAAAGAGGAGTGGGAGCGAGACCGATTGAAACGCAACGAGAAGGAGAAGCCGAGGATGCGTCCTCCTCGCGACGCCCGGGAGAAGAAAGAGGAGGACAAACTGAAGCCGCGCTCCCCACTCGGCCCGCCGCCAAAGTAAGGACTTTCCCCCTAATGAGATAAAAAAAAAATCAAAAAATGATACAATGTACCAATCTGTTACACAGCCAGACTTATTATTACCAGCTGTTAAATCATCATTGGCCTCAGTATAAAATATTCCTGCCTTGTGACTGTTATGTCATCTTAGTCATCTTCCTTTCATTTGGTGTTTTGCTGGGTTCCTAAAATGAGAAGCACAGATTAAATCTGATTTTCAGTCCCATAGTTTTACAGCTAAGTAATAATAATGTCACATTTTATTTGCAATTATAATGGACAGAAATAAATAAATGAGGTTTATTAAAAACCTCATTTATTCACCAACAGCACATGCAGTGACAGTAATACTGGTTAGACAGCGTTAACTGTCTAACCAGTTAATACTGTCTGCACGGTGTTTTACCCGTCTATTTATCCCAGATATTGGCCATGTGACAGGAAACTTGAAAGTATAACAAGGTAATTTTATGTTTTTGAGCAACACTATTTGCAAATCTTAAACACCAACTATAAAGTCTTAAAAAAGCCACACACAAAAAATGCCATGAAAGTTAATATACATGTTTTGCACTTTGTTTAAATCCTAATTAAGTAATCAGCCAGTGAATCTTAAAACAAGCTGTGATGTGGACCACATTTAAAAGAACAATATATTAAAAGAATAGTAAATATTTTTAAAAGATATAGAATAAATATATGATGAAATGAACAAAGAAGAAATGTGTATTTAAGAATGCATTTAAGGAATATATGTAATATATTTTATGCTTAACTCAAATTTTACAGTCACGTTTTTAGAGCACAGGAGTCAAACTCCAGTCCTGGAGGGTCACTGCCTGCAACTTTTAGATGCGTCTCTGCTGCACCACACCTGAATAGAATAATTAGGTTATTAGCAAGGTTCTGGAGAACCGATCTACACAAGTAGGAGGCAATTAAGCCATTCAGTCCAGTGTTTTGTACCTGTGGCACATCTAAAATCTGCAGGACCCTTGAGGACTGGAGTTTGACACCCCTGTTTTAGAGGTTTGCGTTGAATTTGATTGAACTGTGAGGCTTTAATTCTTGATGTTTACGTTGGTTCAGTTTTCTCCTAAAACAAGCCTGAACAGCGTGTTTGTACTTTGAGTGAAAAGCCGCCACTGAGGGAAACGCTGCCTGTTGTTATTCCAGTTATGTGTTGAGTTATCATCAGATTGATGAGAATTTCTCCAGGTCTGTCTGGATGATTAAAGCTTCTCTCTTTCATGTGTGGATTAGATGTGATGATTCATTTCCTGTTTATGTTCAGAGCAGATCACTGAAGTTTCACTGCAGGTTGTTGCTTTGTAGCATTGTTACCACTTTTTCATGTTCAGTCAGCGTGACTAACAAGTCGTTACTCCCAAGTGTGTGAAATAACTGAGGATGAAACTAACAGGAGGTGTAACCCACAGGCTAGACCAGGTGTGTCAAACATGTGGCACATGGGCCACTTATTGCCCACTGAATGACTTTGTGCGGCCCCGACTCCAACTTGAGAGCTGTAAATATTTTGCCACAACAGGCAGCTCATAAGGATTTTTGAAAGGTGACGCATAGCAGAAATGTGAGATCTTTTTTCAATAAGATGTGAATATATATTTTTTTTTCTTTTAATTTTGGCAGGTATTTTTTATTTGCAGTTTTGTTTTCCTATTCTCTAACATTCCTGGATAAACCTATCGTCACAAATGTTTTGGCCAGATGGCTTCTAAAGACAAATCCATTATTTCTACAGATTATGGTATTTTTTATTTTACAAGGAATAAAAACATGACATTTAAAATTGGAATATTTTATCAGACCATTAAGAAAAAACATATTTAATGCACAATGTGGGCTTAATAAGTAAATTTAATACCTGCTCAAAGGTTATTTTCAAACTTTACTTTTAGCCTAACAAACAGGCCTCAGGTGTAAACACATTATAATTGACTATTTGACTCTAACATGAATTACACATCAAATAACAACAAAAAGTCAAACTACTTTATTTCTTGAATTAAAATTTCAAATGTTTCCTTTGAAAAAACATTTTTGAGGCCCATTGAAAACATCTAACTTAACAATTTCAACCCATAGGTTGTTAAAAAGTCTTATAAAGTCGGACTGGTTGCTCCAAATGTGGCCCAAATCACCAACCCGTCTCTACCGTGTTTGTGCTAATATGCTGTTTGAGTTCCGTTAAAAGCTTTTCAAGGAAAAGTAACTCTCATTCAACAGGTTCCAGAAGTTGTTTACTTTTCTGACGATAGAATCGCTCTTCAGACTTAAAGTCAAAGGATTAAAGACTAAAGGACCAAAACAGTGCCTCATTGTGTTTGTGTGCGTAGATCTGATTCTGATATTGTGCAACATTCCCAAGTTTCCCGTCAGTGTAAAAAAGCCCAAAAACAATGATGACGACGGTCCTTCAACAGCTTTAGTCGCACGTGAGCCGACGCCCGCTTTGTGACGTAAAGACGGGTTTTTGAAATTGCTGCGATTGTTCTGTCTTAGTCGCATACAGAGAAATGCAAAACAAAAAAAAAAAGATTGTTTAAGTGTTTTCTCATACTGCCTGGGTCAGGTCAATGCTTGTGCAAAATTCAGCTTATAAACGCGACATCTTCTCGTTCCCACGGTTATTATTTTTAACTAAAATCAATGAAATAAAAACTGAAATTGAGAAAATATTTTTAACTGAAATGAATGAAAGCGGTAATTAATCGGGAAAAATTATAACTATCCGCAACTGTATTATACTTTTACAAAACTAAAACATATTGAAATTATAAATATGATCTTTCGTTTTCATGTTTATGAATCTATTGATCAGTTTTTCAGACGGATGTGAAATAGATTTTTTAAAACACAAACAATTTATGTCAGATGTCGCAAATTATGAAAATCCAGAAAAATGACAGCAGCACCAGTTGGGAGAAAACTCCAGTCAGTTGGTTCTTCAATAATAACTCAATGCATTTTATGAAAATTGTATCTTCTGTTTTTTATTGATTACCCAATCGATTTATGCATAATTACAAATACAGTACTTGCACTTTATTAAATTCTGCACCTAAAAATTAACCAAAGTTTGAAAAATCAAAACAAAACCTTACCAAGTAATTTTGGTCTAGTTTCTGGTGCAAATATCTTAATACAGTTGACATGAGATAAAACTAACTTACAAATAACTTCAGCAAGACATTTGTTTTAAGTCAATAATGCCTTAATATTGATGAAAAAGTTCTAATTATGCATTACTTCATTTAAGATGAGGCATTTTTCCCAAGTCAAATAATCTATCGATAGAATGAGAACTTTTTCATCAATATACTATGTCTTGCTAAAAAGTTACATATAAGTTTGTTTTGTCTTATTTTAAGTGTGTTAAGATTTTTACGGAAATACTTGGCAAAATGTTGTGTTTTTGCAGCGTTCACTAATAAAAACTAAAAAACTTTTTAATAACTAAAACAAAACCTAGCAGATACTCTAAAAACTAACCAAATTAGTCAAAAGTCAAAACAAAATTAAAGTGTAGTGCAACCCCGCTTTCTTCCACATATTTTTCTACGAGTCCCGTCAGGATCTTTTAATAGTCTTCAAACATTGCATTATATTACGCTGCGTGGTTTTATGCCTCCTGCCTCCTTCCTGTCTTCATTCCTTCTTGAAAAGGAAACAGAAATAGATAAGGATCTAAAAATATCTCCAGTGTTGTGTTTCTATTTTTAGCTGTGACACGCTGACTTCTTTGCTCTTGCATCATGTCTGTGAACTCAGTCACTCCAGGCTATGAATGTACACGATTGCGCCGGCTTGCATGCAAAGTGACCAGTTACTCATTATGGTGATGTAACTTTAGGTGTGTTCTGGTTGTACAGTTTACATAGTTGATTTATTCAGGAATCGCAACGTAAGCGAAACTTTTCTGAGCTTCTTTAGCACCAGACGGTGTTATTTAGCAGGAATATCCCCTCGGTTCATTTGCAGTTCATTTCCTCCTGCAAATATTTATTTTAGACACTTGAGGAGAAGAGCTCCTGGCTCTTGATGCTATATTTGGAAAATTAAATGCCGATAGCGTAAGCAGGAAAATTCTGGTCACTTTTGTCCCGTAACTGGTGGGTTGCAGGTCCAAACCCCCGCACCATCTGTCTCTGTCGTTTGTTGTCAGAGGGACAAGATTGGCAGTCCAAAGTGTTTCAGGTGGGCCAAAGCCTCAAGTCAAATGTTGGCCTGTGGCAATCAGAGGTGGGCAGAGTATCCAGAAACTACTCAAGTAAGAGTAGAACTACTTCAACATTTTTATTCAAGTAAAACGTAGCTGTCCAAAAATTACTCAGGAGTAAAATGTCTACTCAAGTACTGAGTAACTGAGTATCAATCATTTAATATTTAAAAATTACATCATCAAACAGACCAAAATATAAAGTGGGAAATTTGGTATTTTAATGACAAAACTGACAATAAGTCATATAAGTAACAAAAAATAACAAAATCAGATAAAATAAAGTTTTTCACATCAGTTTCTTTCAATAAAAAACTTCAACAGAAACTGCAGGTGTGTGTCTGAGTCTGGTGAATTTTAAAACATGTTTGTTTTTCATTCAGTGGGTAGAAAATACAGAAGTTTTACTCAAGTAAGAGTAAAAATACTTCATAATAACATTACTCAAGTAAAAAGTACAGTGCAGTAAAGACACTCCTAAAAGTATTTTTTATTTTATTTTTTTTTTTTCAGAAAAGTTACTCAGGTAAATGTAATTAGTTATTGTCCAACTCTGGTTGCAATAAGCAAAGCATCAATTAATTGTAAGATACATTTTAACTCAATCATTTCTACTTCCATGACTTTATATTTTTCCCTTTTCTCTCTTTCGACCAAAAACTTGACGATTAAAGTCTTCAGTCGGTGCTTCGGTCTCAACCAGTCTTAAAGGACGATTTAGTTTATTCAATTTTATTTGCTGCTTCTGTTGTTTTTATTTATTTTGGATATTTGAAATGTCTTCCAGTTTCATGTTGAATATTGTTTACAATTTAAAGTTTATCAATCTTTACATTATTATGCCATTACCATTAGATAGATAGATAAATCTTTATTGTCATTGTCACAAGAACAACGAAATTTAAAAAGTGCCGTCAGTCAGTGCATATGCTTAAGAAAAAA
>NW_006800449.1:143509-186865 GCF_000485575.1 Poecilia formosa | reverse complement strand
GGATATTTGAAATGTCTTCCAGTTTCAGTGTTGAATATTGTTTACAATTTAAAGTTTATCACTCTTTACATTATTATGCCATTACCATTGTATTTCCTGAAAATGATCGCAAAACAACATTATCATTTATCGCAATAACTTTATTGTCCAGTAAAATTATGACACGTCTAGTCAAATATACTTGCAGGTAAAAAAATTCAAAACTACAACAAAATGAGTATTTGTTTTTTTCAGTGCTCAACAATAAACTATGCATACAATAATTACAATTAAACAAGTAAGGAAGACAGTTTTGTAGGAAAGAGAAGCTTAAAACATTGTAAATCCATAAATAAGAGTTTTTCATGTTGCTAAGAGAAAAGCATCCAGTTTGCAAATTAAGTTAATAAACTCATGAAGTTTCTTAACTTCATGAAGTTCATAAAAGCGGCTCTCAAACACTTTGAATTTGGATTGTGGATTTGATTTAGAATTGGTTTTGTCCTTTAGTTCTTTGAAATTCAATAAAACTATTGATCTATAGATCGATGGACAGATCTAAATGTATATCTGTGATCCATATATATTGCTGCACTAAAATGTGTTTTTCTCATTTGTGACTTAAATGAAGTTGGAAAAAAGTAAATATTATTTTGTCAGATATTCCAGGGAATAACTGAAAATGTACTTAATTGTGGTATATCATGATGTATATCGCTATCGTGATATAAAATAATCCATATTGTGATATGTTTTTCCTTGCCACCCAGCACTAACCTGTACTATTGAAAAGCAGAGCACAGCCCCTTGCAGTGTGACGTCATGTGCATAAGATTCCTCCCCGCAGCAAAAAGCTGCTCCCTGATGATGCTAGCATTGGTTTTAGCTGTTAAATTATCAGCAAAATCTTAAATGTACGCCTGATATATGAAAGAAAAAGGGATGCAGTTCTTTGCTACTAATTGTAAACATTACGTCAAGTAGATAAAGTCAGGAAAAAGTTTTAAGAAAAAAATTGTTGTTGGGGGGGGGGTTGGTTCGTTTTTTTTGGTTTGCTTTTGCCCTTTACCTTTTGGTTTTGTTTTGGATTTTTTTTTTTGGTTTGGGTTAAAAATTAGACGATCTCCTCACCGGTTTCTTCGGCTGATCAGTAAGGCAGGTGTTTAAATTAGCTAATCAACCACAGATATGTTAGCTTGGCTAATAGCAGTGGCTAATCTACCAGAGCGATCACTTAATAATCGCAAAATAAGCATCAAGCCTAAAATCATAACAGACTGAATGTTCTGTTTGTTTTGGAAATATACAAATAATTTTTTTTATCATCTTGTGCGCAAAGTTTCCAGACGTAAACAATTACATGCAAGGGGTTTATAGTCCCCTTGCATTGACAATAACATTGTCTCAAGGCATTTTCCAAAAAATCTAAAGTAATTTCATTTTAATTGCACAAACATTCCAATTAATCTTGGTTATTATCTTGATAATTTCCCAGCTGACTTTAATTCTTCCTTCCAGTCCTGCACTCTCTACAGTTCTGGACGACTGTAATATTTTAGCACAAATTAATACTCTTTTGCCTTCACTCTTTATTTCCTTTATCTAAATCTGTTTCAGTGTTTCTGCATCTATGATTCAATAAAATCATCTGAGTACAAACTGAACCACCTGCTCACTTTCTATGGCACAATCATTATTCCATTATTGCAAAATGTTCTGCATTGAGTAACCCAAGAGTGTGAATCAGTTTGCAGAGGACAAACCTGGAGGTGTGCGTAAAAAAACAAACAGGAATAAAGTGGCCGCTTCACGGAGCACGTGCAAACACATAGAAAGGTGTGTTTGCCTTTGTTTGTGCCCTTCGCTTTCAAAACGTTTCACAGGTTGGAAACTTCATGCTTTTAGCAGGAAGCAGCTTTTATTTACAACACTCTGTGATCATCTTCAAAAAATAAAAAACTTTCTGAGTTTGAGTACATAAATTGTTTCTGTGAAACCTATAAATATGTAGAGAAATGAGCTGCAGTTTTACTTTTTCTTTCTGTTGATATTTGAATTTAATTAAAAACAACAATGGTGTGTAAAATTCCCTCACTATTTGGACACATCTGACCTTTTAGCAAGTGGCTCTGATTTTCCCCTTTTGGCTCAGATTTGCTAAATCGGGTCATTTAGGTCAGCCTGCATAGATAATCATCAAGAGGTAGTTTCACTCTAGCCTCTGTGTTATTATTCACTCAAATCCTTTAATCTCTGAAATCCTCTTTTGTAATCAGTGGTTAAACTAAAGTTGTTGATCTGCTGTTCAATATGACTAAACAGAAACAAACAAAAAAAAACCTTTTGTATTTTTCATTAAGGGTGAGAAATGGGAAATGATGGAAGCTGCTGAGACTGAAAACCTCCTACTTTTGATGTTTTTGGACCAGATTGCAGCTTTTTTTTAATGGGCATTTCTTTTGTCACATCTTTATTAAACCTTCAAGCTACTAGGATCTAATTTTTAAAAACATTTTTTAAAGTGAGCTATTAATCTAGAATGTATAAAGCTTTTACCTACAGAAACAAGGGCTGTGCAACCGGACTCAAATATAAATTCTCCAGTTTTTCATTCCAAATCCAATTTTTGATCTTGATCTGTTTTCTCTTTCTTTCCTAAAAATGACAGAAGCTATTTTTAAAAATGTTTTTTATTTAAATCAATCGTTTTCTAAGTTGTATGATAGAGTATTTATGCCAAGCTACAATTTTTTTTTGTTTAATTATGAGAATACAGTCATATTAGCAGAATAAATATGCAGGTCTACTAGAAAAATGCATTAAAATTATGAGCAAAAAATTATTAATGGGGAAAAAAACTTGGATAGACGTTAGCTCAGTTCAAAGGATTTTCTTCAAAATACAGGAGTTTGCGCGATCATTTCATAGAGTTGCTACTAATAACGTTGATGCTTATTTATTAAAAGGTGAATTATTACTTTATCTGTAAAACTGACACCAAAGTATAACTTCACAAGATGCTGAATATTCTTCATTCTAATGTTTTACATCTCATGTAGGAATTGTTATAAAATTACCACTTTATTCTCCTAATATTATGGCTTTATACTTGTGTTATGACTTTATACTTGTAATTAAATTAGTAATTAAATCATCTTTTATATTTGGTTGTGGAGTTGACCTGAATTCAAAATCCAAATAAAAAGAAGCTGCAAAACAAAATGGCTGATATCACTCTGAACTATGAAAACCCAAGAAATGCACTGGTGAAAAAAGATCCAGATTTCTAAAAATTAAGTCTTTGATTCGATTAATCGCCAAATCTTTGCATAAATTACATAATCCTCCCAACAATATCATAAAATATCAGAATGCTATGATCAATTCTGTCCAACATTGCTAAAAATTTGAATAAATTAAAAGGAAAATGTTGAAAGTTGGTTGACATTCAGGATTTTAAAAAATGATCTGAAAACTATTGTTTTTCAAATTACACTTTGAGATTAACTGCCAAAATCACAAAGTCATTAAAGACGGCACACAGTCGACCACTGAGAGAACCAGAAGCAAACGTTTTGATGAGTGACATCATTGATGCACGTCAGACATGTTGGTCAGTGTTTCTTTCACTTAACGGACCTTACCGGCTCTTCTTCTGCACAAACCAACAGATGATCCATTTTTCTCAGCAGGCTGATGGAGCCTCCCTCCAAGAAGGAGATGCTTCCCCTCATGAGGCGGCCAGACGAGTGGAAGGACCCGTGGCGACGGTCCAAATCTCCCAGGAGACGGGCCGCCATGGGCTCCCCGCCCCGAGGCCGCCGCCGCCATCGCCCCTCAGGCTCCTCCGTCTCTCTGTCCAACTCATCCAGGTAGGAACTCATCGAGTCTCATTTAGTTAATCGAGAAATGTATGCGACATCTAAATAGACAGGAGGAGGACTACAGCGCAGGGCATTCTGGGTAAAAGCAACCAAAATAAACATGCTAGGTTAGTTAGCGCTAGCGGGAGAAATGACTCATGATCAGAAAAGAGAAATCCTACAATTGCTGAAATCTGACGCTACTCCATTTTTATTTAAGTTTTGTGGAGAAGGAAGTTGTGCTCAGTGTCTTCTTTAGAGGTTTTCATGTTGTTTCCTTCAGTGGGTCTTGATGCAGCGCCCCCACAGGCGAGGAGGGGAACAGATTGCTCAAAGGGTTTGATTAATTTAACACAGTGAGAAAGAGAAGCTGGAAATATAACAAATGTTGCAACTTTGGTCCCAAATCAGATGCATTTACTCAATTACAATCTAATTATCTGATTTTACTTGAGTAATCAGATTCTCAATTACTATCAGAAAAAATTTATCATCCAGCAAAACATTTTCAGGTCTAATCAGAACATATTGTCATGGTTTTATTTTTAGTGATTAAAAACTGAGACGTTTGGGAGGGGATTCCAGCTTGACAAGTAAAAACATTTCAGTTTTCAACCATATAATTAGCCATCTGAAGCTGCGGTTTCATCGGAAGCCTTTCCAATTTTCCCTTCCCTCTTCCAAAGTACACATGCTGCGCCCCAGGGGAAAATTGAAGGAAGATGTCTTCAGGTCAGTTTCCCTGACAGCCCAAGTATATAAAAAGCATCAAGCGTTTTACTCTGATGCTTTTGTGTACTTTGGGTGGGTGTAATTTCCACCCCAACAGTCGGAAGTTGTACTTGCTGAACAGGATTTATGGGCATTTACCTGCTCAAGATGGCTTCTGAAGAACTAATGATTTTCTTCCCAGCTAAACTTGAAAGCTGCATTTTCAGGTGACTGAAATTGAAGTTTTCTTTATTCAAACAATAGGCGCTGTGTGGCGTTTTCACAGAACAAGTTTTCCTCCAGAGGAATGCTGTCAACACTGCACCTGTAGAGATAATGATATTCCAACAAACTAAACATGAAAGCAACGTTTCTGCTCCTGGTTTCCGCTTACTGAAATTTACTGTTCATTCATTTGTTCTTGTTCTGTGGAGGAAAAATAAAATAAACTGAAGAATGTTGGCCATAAAGCAATAAAAGCCGTGCTCTGCAGTGAGCGTGAATCCCACCAACGGTACATTGCTTCATTCAGATATAATTATATGGTAGATTAAAGCTAATGAGGAAGCAGATGAGGAGAAATTCATTCAACACCTAGCAATTAAAATATATTAAATTTTCCCTGGGAATTCTTTAAAGTGGTGGACAAGTTCTAGTTTTTTGTTGCATTTAAAGCTGTATGGAAACTTTCAATATCAGTTATTTTACCAGAAAGTGAAAGCATGTTTAAACTTCGTTTGTTTAAATGCACATAAGCACAACTTATATGACTTTGCTATTATTTTTGTCCTTTATTCAACATGCAGCATGTCAAAAACTCCTCTTAGGTTTTTGTTTTTGCTTAGAAACATGGATTGTTGTTAATATTTATATAATAGAAAACAAAAACTCTGGATTTAGTGAGATTGAGGTTCATTAACTGGCCGAATGTCAACGAAAAGCTGAAACTCGTTAAATATATAAATTCATATATTTATTTTTAAAGCATGGAAATCTTCAGTTTTATTTTGTCTGACTCTATTAGCTTGTGATGTTTTTGGTAAGAATTTACCAGAATGTTGCCAATTACATTTAGCTCAAATGTATGCAGATGATGCATTCTTCTAAAAACGAGCTGCACAGCACTGGACAGATTAATTGTAATTAATCAATTATTCAAATAATAATAATCAACTAATTCAGTAATCGAATAATCGTCAACTGGAGTACGTCAACTCAAGAAAGAACACTTGCTTAAAGAACAATGCAGACAGAACTGCCAAAACTGTGCAAAAAACATACATTTTTCATTTAAGATAAAAAAAAAAACCTTTATTTTCAAATATGTTTGATCCAAAACTCCTAGTGGCATCGATTTAGCTTCAACTGGTTAAAATTCTCCCTTTTTTTTATCCAGTTATTAATCAGCTAATCCAGAAATTAATCACCAGATCAGCCCTACTCTACTGATGTTGAGCTTTTCACGTTGAAATAGTTTTTATTAGCTGCAGATGCATCCTTTGCCACTAATGTCCAAGCAGACGCTAAAGGAATGCTATGTTGATGCGTCTTAGGCAAAAAAAAAAATCTTTATTTTCTGTTTTAAAAAAGGAATTTGAATGATTATTAGCATTTATTAATTTTAATTCTGTACAAAATAGGCTTAAGTGATGAAAAATCTGCACAATGTGCCAGTTTTATGATTATTCATCAGAATAAGCGATTACTAAATTATTAGCTGCAGCACTAGTGTAAAATTAATAACTGAGTTCAGAGTTCTCACTTAGATTTTAAAGAGGACGTATTATAAAAATTTCACATTTTGCACGTTTTGTACTTCTGTGTGGGTTTCTACCACAGACCCCACACATGCTGGACACAGACTGCTCAGACTTTTATTTTCAGGTCAGTGCTGCAGAGCGATGTTTGAAAAACAGACACCGTTTGTTCCCTCAGGCTGTCTCTCTGTGATGCATACGCACCAGTCAGGGTCCAGATCAATTTCATGCATTCTTGCACTAATTCAACCGTGCCTTCCTCTTTTGTTAAAACTCTGTATGTATACACGGCATTTAGAAAATATTCACAGCACTTCACTTTTTCCACATTTTGTGTTCCATCCTTATTCCAAATTCAGTGTTTCTATCGGGTAGTAAAATAAATGAGCTCTCATTAATGTTGGTAGTAAAAGGTAAACAGAATTTGACTTGGTTGTATATTTTTCATCATCCCTTCAATATATTTTGACTTTTTTATTGATGATGACGTTTTGTTTTAAGTTCATTTAACTATAAAATCTGTGTAAATGTTGAAGTCGATTGGTTCCGCTGTAAGATCTGCTGTTGAGATGAGTCATTCAGTCTCACCTTGACTCAATGACCAGAAATTCAGAGATTGGCTTAAGCCGGTCCTTGGGGAATCAACGAGAAGCGTTTTATAAAGTCTTTTGAAAAAAGTCTATAAATTTGACCTGAAACAGTGTGACACCAATCACACCAAGCATCCACCATTTACCAGCAGCGCTGAGCTAAAACAAACAAATATTATATTGGGGTATGAACGTATGAAAACAATTATTTATTGAACAATATTTATAAAATGTCTCTTGTAACCTAAAATAATATTTTTATTCAAAGTTGCATAATCTTCTGAATACTAGTATTATCCATTCACTTTCCTTTGTTGCCTAGTGTACCTAAAACGCCTCATACCTAAAGTATAATAAGCAGAATTTTATTTACACTTCATTTTATTTTGTATATCATATTTAGAAGACATTAGTGAGTCTAAATCTATTTTTATTGCGCAGACTAACTCAGGGTTAAGATTATTCACTGAGTTTATCAGCCAGATTTAATGCAGTTGGCCTTTTGCACACTTCCACTTCAATGAGCCACATGTAGTTCACACTGTGACTACTAGACTGGTATCAAAACGCTTCTAATAGCAGCCTTAGAATGAGAGGTAACATCCCACATGTGTAGTTTTAATTCACCATCTGGGCTGTACTTTCACTCAGAGGTATGAAGTTAATTAGCTTTGCTAGTCCATAAGAGGTTAAACTGTCAACGTGAAAATAAACTGTCCAGCTTTGGAGAATTAGAATGAGCTTTTACTTCTACCTCATACAGATTGTTGTTCATGTGTGGCAGAAAGGACCAGACTGCTCATAAGACTTTGTTTTCCATTTTATTTCATCATAGATCTTCGTCTCGCTCTTCGTCCTACACGGGCTCCGGCTCGTCCCGCTCCCGCAGCCGCTCCTCTTCGTACAGCTCCTACTCCAGCCACTCCTCCCAGCACAGCTCTTTCAGCGGCAGCCGCTCCAGGTGCGCAGTCCCGCTCCCGTTCAACCTGTAGAGATGTTTTGGATTTAGAAAGATGTTGTGACTCTCGTACTGCCTTTTAGATCCCGATCATTTTCTTCGTCCCCCTCGCCGAGCCCAGCTCCACCGAGGATGGCCAAGAACAAACCGGAGCCTCCGCCTGTGGCTGCTAAGGGGTAAAGCTTCAGGACCTGAAATGGCTTTAACAGAGCTTAAACATCCGATCTCACTCAAATGGATCCCAATAACAGGGATAATTTGTGGAAATTACAGCCAAAATGATTGAACCTGACAAGCAGGGTGTCTGTGCATTGTTAAAAAGTCTTAATTTTGTGCATCTGATATTAAGGCCTTAAAATGTCTTAAATTCAATTTTAAAAAGATGATTTTAACTATGTTAATCAGAAGTCTTAAATTTTCATGTTTTTTTTTTTTTTAGAATAAGTTTGTATATTTCTGTGGAGACATCGGTCTTAAATTTCACTCATAATGGTCTTTTAAAGGTCTTAAAAAGTCTTAAACTTCAGTTGGTGAAACTCAAATGAAAAGTAAACATTTAATCAGATTAATTACAGGATGTCTCCACATCCTTAAAGTCTGTCTAAAATTAAGGACTTGAAATATCTTAAATGTCTTAAATTCATTTTTTTAAAAGTTAGTTGGTATTAAATATGTTAATCACAGGTCTTAAATTTTCTTACTTTTGTTAGGAAGTTTATATTTCTGTGGAAGTATAGGTCTTAAATTCAGGTCATCATAGTCTGGAAAAGGTCTTAAAAAGATTTTTACATGTCTTAGTGAAACCTGGGTTTAGAAAATGGAGCCTTTTATGAAATCTGTTCATACTAATTTTATAGTTATACTTATTTTTACACATTTTCTCTTCATGAATGCTTGGATGTGTTTCCGTTTCCCTCCCCAAGCATGCCACCAAAGCCGGGTGCAGCCCCGCCTCCGCGGAGAGAAAAGCCTCCCCAGAAGAAGCCTCCGACCCCCCCTCAGCCCGGCGGGCCGCCCAGCAGGCCCCCCAAACCGCCAACAGAGGGAGGCAAGCCTCCTGCCAACCCCAGGGAGGCGAGCGGCGCATCGGAAGGGCCAGGAGACGGGCCGCCGCCTCCACGGGAACCCGGGAGACTGCCGAACCCCAGGGAGGGCAGGCAGAGGGAGCGGCAGCAGCATCCTCCCCGCAGGTACGGCTTCTGGTTTACTTTGACTACATGGCTGACAGGACAACAGAAAAATATGGAAAATTATTTTCCAGATCCCTGGTAGTTAAACGTTGACCCTCACTTTGATGAATGGTTCATTGTGTACAGAATTTTTATGACTGCGTGGTATTTAGAGTAGAATAGAAATTTCCTTCCCACTGTGGGGAAATTCAGGTGTGCCAGCATCAAGTTACAGGTAAACAGAAAAGCAGCAGCAGCTTATATGCAGGGAATTTATTTAAAGAAAGGCATGAAAATCAGAAGGAATGTTGCAGGAAGACTTCAAACTCAAAAATACTTTATTGATCCCAATCAAGTTTATCTGTATAGGAAATTTCAGTTCAAATTTTCTATACACCTGGGATGCTTTTACCTAAAGGCTTTACATAATAAAGCCACAAAAATACACCAATCAGTCAACAACTGAGAAAACCAGTGAACAAAGCAAAATGTTCAATTAATGTTTAATTTATAATGTTTCAAAAGTAACTACACAGCTGGGTTTTTAGTCTAGATTTAAGGGCACTCATTGTTTCCGCTATTTTGCAGTTTTCTGTAAGTTTGTTCCAGATTTGTAGAGCATAGAAGCTGAATGCTGCTTCTCCTTGTTTGGTTCTGGTTCTGGGGATGCAGAGCAGAACCAGATGACCTGAGGGGTCTGAAAGGTTGATACAACAGCAGCAGATCTTTAGTGTATTGTGGTGCTAAACCGTTCAGTGATTTATAAACTAACAGTATTTTAAAGTCGGTTCTCTGAACTACAGGAAGCCAGTGTAGGGACTTTGGAACCGGCATGATGTCCTCTGTCTTCCTAGTTTTAGTCAGAACACCAGCAGCAGCGTCCTGGATCAGCTGCAGCTGAGGATTGGCACTGTTGCAGTAATCGCTGCATGGATGAGTTTCTCTAGTCTTTTAATCATAGAAATGTTCTTCAGGTGATAGAAGACTGACTTTGTAACTATCTTTATGTGGCTCTGAAGGTTCAGGTCAATAATGAGTAATCTAAATGAATAAATAAGTAAATGAGTTTGTTGGTAGCTGTTGTAAAGTCCTAACCACTGCTGGTAGGAAGGACCTTTGATTACGCTCCTTTGTGCACCTGGGATGCTTTTACATAAATCATCATTCCCTTAAGGTGTTTGAAGCAGTAAAGCACAGGAGAAAAAACCAGATTGTGTTTCTCTGACTGTAACGTGACGCCTCCCCTTCGTTAGCGTAGTCAGTCCACCTTTATGTGCAAACATTTTATAAAGTCCTGCAACACTGGCTCCAGTTTCCCACATGGAATGTCAACAAAGTCGAGATCTGCATTTATTCTAACATGTAGCAATCCAAAAAGTCCCAGCAGAAAAAAACAGGAATTCTTTTACGTGTTCAAGCCAGCTGGAGTTTTTAAATGGATTTAGTTTCAAAAATGGATTTAGTTTCAAAAACATATTTGCATGTTGACCCCCGCAGCTTCTGCACAGAATATCACAGTTTACGCAATCAGGTGTTGCATTTTCTTAAACAGTCGTTCCTGCTACGTAATTTAAATTAAATTAAGCTGTAGATTTCGTCAATGTGGCAACATTATTTTGCATTATTCTTCCAGCCAGAGACATGTTGCCCACATGTCTCCTCTAGCCTCCACCTAGCCTCTCTGTTTCCTTTTTCCCTTTTATATATGCAAGATGCACTGCTTCCTTTCAAATTTTCCAATCCTGTAAAGTTTTTAAATCAGTTTTTCTCCCATTTCCATTTGTTTCAAATAAACATGTTAATTATCCCAGATTACAACTTTATTAGTTCCTCCGTTGTAACTACCCGAAAAAGTTCTTATTGCTGAGTAGAAACAACGGGTGCACTGATTTATCTGAGCAGATTTACAGATCAGACAATACTTGCATGTGAAGCCGATCTCATCTTATCTACGTCAGTAATACCTAAATATCAGCCGCCGTCCTCTTCTGCTCTCCCGTTAGAGAGCTTTGGCTGGCAGACCGGCCCATCAGGTCATGGCTGCACGTTTGCTGTTGCCAACTCAGCAACTTTCTTGCTGTTTTTTAGCAACATTTCAAACAAAAATATCTGTCAATTTTTCAACCATTTTTAAAGATCGGTATTCTGCGATCGGCTAGAAAACTGCAATCAGTGCATCCCTAGTAGAGCTGCTCTGATCCAATATTAATGTTAGATCTGTAATGGTTCCGATATGAAAAATTGCAGATTGGTTGTAATGTTCCTCATCCATAAGTCTAACTCTGCTTTGTGCTCTGAGCGGCATCATGCTTTACTATTTATTTAGTGTTATATTTTGAAATCCTAACTGCACTTTCTGAATCATTTGTTGCAGTTTATTTTTACATATTTGACCAAGGTAGTGACCTTTTTATCAGTTTCAGTTTTATTATTTAACATTGTTACATGTTTAATCCTAACTGCACTGACTGAGCATATTTGACCAAGTTCCAGCTGTTATGAATGGGGCAAAAATTTCAGTGTGTATCTGCCAAAGACATGCATTGAGGTAGTTGGGTGAGTCCCTTCTTGTTTTGTGGAAGTGTGATTAAAGTATTTATTCAGCCTTTGTTTTTGACACGGACCGTATTATGAGAAGACGGGAAGGAATGCAGTTTCCACAGTTGGCGTGCGCGCTGCGTTTTTGTTTGGCTTCACGTGCGCGAGTGAGAAGAAGTATCTGTCTCAGCATCTGCAGAACTGACACTACCTTGTTTTGCATAGCAGCGCGCCGGCACACAGTGACACTGCATGTTTGTACATTTTGGGGAAAGACCTGAGAGTGGGCATGTGGGCGAGACGGCGTGGGTGCAATAACTTCAGTGATTGTGTGATCGGAGCTTCATGCTGCAGAGCGGAAGAGAAGCAAAGGGGGAAAGGAGAACAGACACAGTGTGTGTGTTCGCTTTCATGTTTGTTTGTTTGTGGGCGAGTGTGTGTAGGTGGTCCAGGTGGAAACTATCCTGGAAAACTATTCGCTGCATCTGTTGGTCATTATTTCTCTCAAATACTTCCCTCCAATAGACAAAAGCAGATTGTTCACCTGTTTCCTTAACCTTTTTTTATCAGTAATGATCCTAAAAAAACAAAAGATATCTGCTCCGCTCCAGAGGAAACATCCCTGAAGCCTCTTGCCACCACCGTTTAGTAATGAGTGGAGCAAAATGGCCTTATGGTGTCATAAAGGTGTAAACACACCTCTAAACAGGTGCAGTAAAACTAAAGCAGCAGTGAAGCACAGCTTGTTGTCTTACTCCCACACATTCCTCATGTGTGGGAGTAAGTGGGAGCAGGAGCTTGAATATTCAAATCGGTTTGTTTGGGATGCAGCAGATCGGCCGAACGGTGGGAAAACCGGGAGCAGAACTCATGAAAATCAGGTCATATGGGGGCGAGTGGGTTTGCTTCATCACAGCGCAGCTTCTCCAAGGACAAGGGAACCTCTGAATTACAGGCTGCATGACTGCCCTCTTCATAAACCTGACAGTTAATGAGCTACAACTAGACCTGCCACAACAAGCAGTCAATTGCATGATAAATTAGGACGAGCTCAATCATTTATTGGTTTTCTCTTTTCTATCTTTCTACCAAAAATTTCAAAATGTTCAAGGAAAATTTTGTTTACAAAAACTTTATTCATTTTATTTGTTGTTTCTGTTTGATTTTTTATTTTGGATTTTTAAAATGTCTTCCAGTTCAACCAGAAATCTAGTTGTAGAACTCTAGATTTCTCTCTAGAACTCTAGATTTCTCTCTTCAACTGAAATACTCAGTTGTTTCCACAATCTCCTCAAAGTCCTGCTGCTGATATGATTCTGATGTGTTAAAACATCAAATATTTCTATTGAATATTATCTGCAAAACTTGAGCACATTTGTGGTTACGGTTAATATGGAAGAGAAGCAGGAAAGTACTTCATTATATCACCAACACAAGATGTTGGTGTGAGCAATTACTAATGTGGGGACTCAGATCCCTGAGGAACGCCTCACTCAAATGTATGAAAGAAAACAACCAAAATCTTTATACACTTAGTTTTCTTGGTTAATTTTAAAGCCAAACAATTTGGTGTTTTATCGTTTCAAAGGCAAACGGTTAAACTGGATGTTATTCTCTGAAGCCTCAAAAGTATCTAATATTTTAGTTTGATATTTATTTATTAACGAGCAGTGATGTGATGTTAGTTAGCATTAGCATCTGCTAGTTACTGTAATAGTGAAGTTCTTTAGCTTTAGCATGCAAAATACTGTGATAGTGTAGTTTGTTAGCATTAGCATCTGTTAAACTGAAATTATAGCACTTTAGCATTAGCTTCCTCTAAATACCATAATAGCAAAGAGTTAGACTTTGGTAATTTTCTCAAAAGTATTGAATATTTTTGTTGGATACTTGAAAAATTAAGAGCCATGGTTGATATCCTTCTGCTAATGCGCTAATAGTGGAGCTAATTGGCGGTTTGGCTAACTTTTAGCGCACTTAGCTTCCTCTAAAGAATTTTTTTCAGATAAATTTTAAAGCAATAATGTACTTTGTTGTTTTGTAAACTTTGATTACCAATCAATAGTTGATTTCCTTTAGGGGCATTAAACTGAAATGGGCTCTAAACATTTGCCTGCCACACTTTTCAGATTTTTACTTGTAAATGGGGGGAGGCTTAAGACATCTTTCCTTCATATTCGTGTTGGTGTAAAGATAACAAGATGAATATTTTTTTAACAGTCCAGCGTTTGAGTAGCAGCGTCTTTCGTTTTCCCAGGAGGACTGTTAGCGGGAGCGTCAGCGGCAGCAGTTACACAGCTACCAGCTCCAGATCGTCGTCCAACTCCATCTCAGGCTCGGCCTCACGTTCGCGCTCCGGGTCCAGGAAGTCTAGGTACGCCGCCCATCAGTGATACGGTTCATCACTGATGACGGTTCAATGATGAGACATTGATGACATCGCACTGCATTCAGCACGATGACCTCGTTTATTCACCAGAACACAATGAAGCACAATGAGCAAGCAGGAATTACGAAATCTGAGCTGTTACAGCAGGAATCAGGAGTTTGACCTGTAAAAACCTTTACATATATAAATATAAAATAATATGCAAATTATCTGCTAATGACTGAACTTAAATGTTTATCTAGGCAGAATAATCTTGCTTGAGTTGGGCAGAAATTATACTCTAGTAAGAGTAGCACTACTTCAACATATTTTTACCCAAGTAAAAGTAAAAAGTATCCGCCCAAGAAATTACTAAAGAAGTGTTTGGTTAAAAGTCAACTCAAGTACTGAGTAACTGATCAAATTAGCAATCAGTGGAAATTTTGGTATTTTAAGAATGCAAACAACAATTCATAATAAAAACAATAAAATCAGACAAAAGAAAATATTTTCAAATCAATTTCTTTCCATAAAAAACTTTTGAAACTTGAATAAAACCTGCAGCTGTGTGTCTGTGTCTGGTGAATTTGTGGCTAAAACATGTTTGTTTTTCATTTAGTGGGTAGAAAATCCATAAATTTTACTCAAGTATGAGCAGAAATACCTGATAACAAAATTACCAAAGTAAAAGTTGTTTTGTTTTTTTTTAGTTATTCAAGTAAATGTAACTAGTTATTACCCAACTCTAGAGCTTTTCCTCTAAATAGTGAAAGTTAAACATCATCCAGTGATCACTATGTCACTCTCCTCGTGTTTGTGTTTTTTCCCTCTTTCATGTGCCGTTCCTGGAATTTCTCCAGGAAATCCAGGTGAGTCGGATCAGGTGAAAGCAGGCTTGGTGTCAGCAGGTGTGGTCGCCATGGACGCGCATCACAGCTTGTCTCCCGTTTCAGGTCGCTGAGCGTGAGCAGCGTGTCCTCGGTGTCGTCGGCCTCGTCCAGCAGCAGCTCGGTGCGCAGCGCCGACTCGGACGACATGTACGCCGACCTGGCCAGTCCGGTTTCCTCTGCCAGTTCTCACTCGCCCACGCCAAATCACCCACGCAGAGAGAGAGGGCTCCCGCGGGACCGGTCCCCACCGGGCCGGGACAAGAACAGGGGTTGGTGTCACGCACAGCAGCAGCAGTTTTACACTTTCACTGATATCTATCTGTTTATTCAGAAGCAGGTCCGTCGTAATAAATCAATTGATGATGGATTAAAACAAACTCATTCATTTTTTTACACGCTTAGCTCTGTTCGGTTAAATTGGAGGCAAAAAAAAGTTTGTGCTTTTATCGTGTCAAAGGCAAACAGACTAATTTTTCTGTAAAGCATCAAAAGTATTGTATATGTATTTATTAAAGAGCAGTGATGGGCACATTGTGTTGGTATCGCCCTTTAGCATTAGCTTCATCTAAATACCGTAGTAGTGCTTTAGCATTAGCTTCATCTAAATACCGTAGTAGTGCTTTAGCATTAGCTTAATCTAAATACCATAGTAGTGCTTTAGCTTTAGCTTCTTCTAAATACAGTGATAGTTTAGCACTTTAGCATTAGTTTTCTTAAGTATTGTGTAGGTGTTAGCGTAACTAATGTTTATGGTTTTGCATTAGCTTACTGTATGCATTAGCATTAGCTTCCATATATACCCATTGGTGTTAGTGCGTTAGCATAACTAATGTACTAAAGTAGCTTTGACTTTAGCATTGGTGCAACTAACCTTTTTAGTTAGCTGTGCTTTTCACCAAATTTCATAACTTTAACATTTAATGGCAGTTTGCTTGTTCTCTGCAGCAGCTGAGCAGCAATAAAACTGAAGTTGGTGAAATATGCTAAAGCTAATTACGCCCAACATTTTGCTAAAGCTAATTATGCCCAACACTTTCCTGCATCACAGAAAGGCCATCAAAGAAAGATGAACCCTTCCGGGACGATCGCAGGAAGATCGACCCGTCTGGTGGTCCGTCCAGAGGGATGAACGCCATGCCCAGATCTGGACCCGGCAACCGGGGCGGCCACCCTCCTCATCCTCGACCCGGCGCCATGGGACCCCCGGGGAACTACGGAGGTTCTGGTTCCCACAAAGACATCAAGCTGACGCTCCTCAACAAGGTGACTTCCTGTTACCTTTCTTCTAAGAAATGTGTTTAAAAATATGTGAAATTTCACATTTTTACCAGGCCTATTATCAGAGCTGTAACTTTATACATTTACTCAAGTACATTTATTTCAGCAACTATTTGGAAAAACAATGTACTTCTAGGAGTATTTTTTACTGTGCTGTACTTTTTTACTTTTACCTGAGTAATTTGGTTATGAAGTATTTCTACTCTTACTGGATTAAAATTTCTGGATTTTTTACCCACTGAGTGAAAAACAAAAATGTTTTAACCAAAAATTCACCAGACACAGACACACAGCTGCAGTTTCATTTAAAGGTTTTTATTGAAACATACATTTATTTTGTTTTTTGTTACATATAAGAATTTTTGTCGCTAAAATACCAAAATATCCACGTAGATTTATATTTTGGTCCGCCTGATGTGATCTTTTAATATTAGTTGATTGATGACTTGGTCAGTTACTCAGTACTTGAGTAGACTTTTTACCAAATACATTTTTAGTAATTTCTTCGCTACTTTTTACTTTTGAGTAACTTTTTGTACTTTACCCACCTCTACCTATTATTATTATTATTAATATTATTATTTATTGAAGCTACAGGAGTAAAAAAAAACTTAAACATTGGAGCAATGAAAATGGTATAAAAACATTTCTGATTTAAGGTTTTCCTTGTAAAATCTTTAATTTTAGACATTTTTAATTTCTAAAAAGAAACTGTTTCTAAAAGTGTTTTTTAGGAAGAACATTTTCTAAAGTTAAAGTTTAAACAAAATCTTAACTAATTCCTAGTTGCTGCTCTATTAATTCCTCTTTTTTTACTCTTTCATCTCACATGGTTTAGTGAGTTAATACTTAGAAAAAGTACTTCTTAAAGTGAGTTGCAGACTCCTAGAAGGAGGCAGATTTGCTAATCCAGGAAAGTTTTATCGAGCTTTGAGTTTATAAACCGTCTCTGTGGTGATGTCTCATCTGCAGGTCGTTGCGCTGCAGACACGTGTTTGTTGAAGTCGCCGTGTAAACAGTCTAGTCGTGTCGCTGTAACGAGATGCAACAAGTGACAACAACTCTTAAAGTAAATTAATTTAAAAAAAGTTCCACTTAGAAAACCTGGATATCTGGAAACTGCAGGAAGTTTGGGGTTTTAAAAGCTTCTTTGAATTTACTCCAAAAGAAGAAAAACTGTTGACGTTTCTGCAGTAGATTAAAGCTGGAGAACTAAATAAACGTCTGATGTTCTGAGTGGGTGTGTTGAAGTTTAGAGGTCAGAATAAGGAGGAAATAAAAACTATAATATTATAAAGATATTTGGTCTTAATTAAATGTTGGATTTAATTAGGGATTTATTAAATTAGAACTTTAATATTTTTTTAATTAATTAAATTTAAGTTGGTGGTTTCTCTCTGTACATCTTAGGCTACATTCACATAGCAGGTGAATGTGATTTAAATTTGATTCTTCTTGTTTTTGCCGATCCCATATTGCAACAAATCAATCAATCACAAGTTCAATAATTTCCATTTGGGTGATTGTTTGTTTTTCTCTTTTTCTACCAAAAACTGGATGATGAAAATCTTCAGTTTGTTGCTTTGGTCTCAGCTGTTCTTAGTTTGTTGTTTTTGAAGGCTAATTTTGTTTAGGGACTTCATAATTAGTTGTATTTGTTGTTTCTGTTGTTTATTTATTTTGGACATTTAAACTGTCTTCCATTTCCTGTGAAATGTTTGTTAGAATTTAAAGTAGATTATTGATCTCTGAGAATGTGTTGTTTTATTTTTCTATCATGTTGCATTATGTCACTTGGTCTGAAACAACAATATTATAATTTATCATCCAGAAAAATGTAATATCTGAAACACAAACATTTGATGTGAAGAGTTTTTGGAAACCCAGCGGTCCGTAAACATTGTTTGAGTTCCAGCGTTTTATTTGTCTGTTCTGTAAAAGGTTTGGGTCGTGTTTGGTTTCAGCCACTCTCCAGAC
This sequence comes from Poecilia formosa, assembly GCF_000485575.1. Classification (NCBI taxonomy): domain Eukaryota; kingdom Metazoa; phylum Chordata; class Actinopteri; order Cyprinodontiformes; family Poeciliidae; genus Poecilia; species Poecilia formosa. Next base: position 168,787 of record NW_006800449.1, on the reverse strand, counting down.
ATAAGTCTGACTAATTTCTGTTTGTTTTCCAGCAGCAGGGAGACCGAGGCGGCAGGAAGCGCTACCTTCCTTCAGACAAGGACCGGCCCGGCTCCCCTGCCAGCAAGAGGATGGCCATGTCTCCAGACAGAGGTCAGCCAGCCGGGTTCATTCTCCTTCTGCATCGGATAAAAAATAAAACAACAACTCTGAACTGTCAGGGCGCCAGACCTGCGTCGCAGTAGAAATGCAAATCTTTGTGTCTGGCAATTTGATTCTGGTTTTAAGGGTCACGGTTTGATTCAGAAATACTTTTTTTTACTCAGATAGTTTAGAGATTTTGTTGAGATTATGAGACTGACGAGATGAACTGACAGCGCAAACATTTATTTAAAACAATTCTGCTGGGATCTCAGTGTAAGACCTGCCGAGAACCAGGAACGTTTCATTTTATCCTGATGTGTAAAGAAATAAAAGTTTATTCACTGAGGGCAGAAGATGAACAAATCGGGGTCCGATCTGCTGACGTTTTTATGGGAAGGTTGTTTGAAAAAGGGAAGTAGTTTTAAATCCAATAGAAAATGTTGAATTTACATGATTATCCCAAACAATGCATCAAAACATGGATCTTTTGTCTTCATCCGATCTCTATTAAGCTCCCAGAAATATGTGTATAAAATTCATATTCTGAAAGTTATATTTTGATGTATTTACTGAATTGGGGAAAAAATCTGAAATTTCAGTGTTTATCTGTGCGACAGATTTTGATCTCTGCAAGGTAACCGTCTTAAAAATCATGCGTCTCAAACTAGGGTCTTAAAATGTCTTAAATTCATCTTTTAAAATCCATTTGGCCTTAAATATGTTCTTAAATTCCGTCTATTTAATCTCGCATTCTATGATTTCATTTTTTTCTTGTGGGACTTTCTGTCAGGCAAACATTTGATACATTACGTTCTGCGACTTCAGAGGATTGAGGTTAATTTATACTTGCTTGCAAACTAGCTAGATTTTTTTTTTTGCGTCTATCATGGATAAGTGCAAATTTATTGCCTGTTGGATGGACGACAGTTACACGTTTTGTTTAATCTCTCCTAAGCCGTCAGAAAAGTTATTTATAAAAAATGTTATTCTGCAAGTGCAACAAATTTCGATTCCTGCAGGGTGTCTGTGCATCCTTAAAATGTATTAAAATCATGTATCTAAAATGAAGGCCTTAAAATGTCTTTATCATTATAAAAAAGTTATTTGGCCTTAAATTAGTTAATTATAGGTCTTAAATTTTGTAGTGTCAGGACTATTTAATCACATTCTGTAATTTGTTTCTTGTGGGACTTTTCTGTCATCCAAACGTTTGATACGTTACGTTCTCCGACTTGAGGTGGTTGCTATCGCTAACTAGCTGCTAATGACCTAATAACAAAAAAATCTGAACTTTCAGTCTTCAGAGGCGATTGAAGGAAAATTAGGCGACTTTGATCTCTGGTTGACTGACTGCAGGTTTTCTTCTGTGTTTATTTTTAAAATGCAGAGAAACTCACCCCTGCTCTCAGATTTCCATCCTCATTTGGTGAATTAGTTGTTTCTGGTTCTAAAGGTCATAGACATGACTAAAAGTTTATTGAAAAGGGACTCAGACCTGCATGACTCAGTCGAACTTGAATCTTGTCTTTCAGGGCGCGATAAAAGGAACCTCGGCCGACCTCAGATGACCCCGCAGATGGAGCGACCCAGAGGTCAGGGGCCGCGGCCGGGCCCCCCGCAGGGCGACAGGTCGGTGCTGTTTGTCAGTCAGCTGGAATTTCTTCTCTTCCCAATTCGACTTGCCATCTAAACCCGAATGCAGCAGGAATTTACATGAGAGCGTTTCTTTAATGCAAAATGAGGAACACGCTGTGAAAAGTGGAAGCACAGAGACATCTAACCATCGCTTAGAAATACGCACCAGCAGAATGCCCCAACATTAAAAAGATCCTTTTTTTATCAATTGATTCTTTTCACCGCCGGACAGCTGAGAGGAAAACGGTTTCATAAACACAGGAAATGATCAGAGCGAGACAGGAAAATAAAATCTATTTTAGTGTTTTGTGTGTTTGTGTGACATTTGTCTGCTAAAGATTAGGCGAAGGATTGAATAATGAGGATTCTCAGACCTGAGAACCGTAATTTCTCCAGGTTGCATTGGATCTGCTGAAGTTGAAGACTGCCATGCTCCTCTTAGTGGCTGCAGCTTTAAAGCTCTGCAGTTTAACACTACATTAAGGTCTTTCACTCTCTCAACACATTTCTGGAACGCCAAGCATGAAAAAAAAACCAAACATCTCCTGCAGTTACCTGCAGAATACTCAGAAATACTGTAAAAATGTGCCTTAATTTGAATTACATCCTGTCATCATTTTAGTTTCTGGGATTGCATCGCTCCTGGTGGCAGCATGCTGGAGTCGTTCTTTTTCTACACTTTGTTCTGTTTTTTTTTTTTGGATGATTTCCTTCATCAGGTCTTTAAATACTCTAAAATTATTCATTATTAACCTTTTTGATAATTGTGACACGTTTTCTGCAAACTTGGAAAAAAATAAAAATTTTAGGGCTTAAAAAGTCGTAAATATCTCCAGATTCTCCAGACTTGGTCTTCAATTACATTTAGCCATTCTTAGCTTTATTTCTTTATTACTTATTTTCACTGCTTCTGAGAAATGCGCCAGCAGCATCAATTTAATCTAAAATTATGTCGCTTCTAAGTGTGAGCGCGAGGAGAAGTCTTGAGTACAAGCATTGAAAGTTTTCAGAAGAAAAACATGAAGTCCTGCTTTCAAAATGAAAATGTAAGCAAAAGTATTAAGTTTTCTGAAGAAAAGACATGAAATCCTGCTTTCAGACTGCAATGTGTGCTCTTGGATTATGGCAGGAAAATTTCCCCATACACAGGCTGCAGTTTATCTTTAGTGAGTGATGAGACAGCAGAACAATGACTGATGAGCCGGTTAAACTTCCCACCAGTGGCTAAAAATAAACTCAAAAAGATCAATACTACTAGCTAATGCTAATATTAACAAAATCCCCTCAGATGTTTTAACTATGAGAGAATATTCAAAATGAGAAACTAAAACAAGAAAACTCCTTTTAGTGATTTTATTTTTTTACATTTAAGAAATGTAAGGATATATTTTTAAGGAAAAATTAAACACTGAAAATACACAAAGTTGAGTTGTATTAAAATTGTTAAATATACACTTGGTGAATACCAAATTGCATAGCAAATGTATAAAACTGTAAACACCAAAAATATATATACATTTGGATGCAACACATTTAAAAAGATCAAAAAACTTTGAAAAAGTTATAAAAAGTACAAAAAAATACATCATATTAATTTAATCTCCAAAAGATGTTAAATATTGATAAATATACATTTAAAATATTAAATATCAACACAACTACTAAGTTTACTCAGTACACAAAATGCTTACATTTTATTATTTGTTTTGGTATTTTTTTTTGCCTTTCCTTTCATCACACAATGATTAAACCAAAAACAGAAAGAAAAAAACAAATCTAATATAAAATAGATAATTAATGTCTAACTTCCTGTCAGTGGGAAGAACACAAAGTGCCGACCAGGAAAAACGTGACAGTGGAAGAAGCAGCTGATTATTCTTCCTCTATGGATTTTTTATACATAGTTCATTATGAAAATCAAAACAGCTGAATCTTTCCTGTATATTTCTAAAATATATCTAATTCACCATTTAAAAATTATGCAGAAATATAGTTGTTTTTTTTTTATTTCAGGTAATCAATATAAATAATTCTTCTTTCCATGAAGTAGTCTTTACCCATTTACTCCAATTCAGATTTTACAGTTTGATCCCAATCCTTGGCTCCCGTTTCCTCTTATTGAGTTTAGTATGCATCAGGCTTGTTAGTATTGCCTTTCAGATTCAGATCAAAATAATTCTCCTGCCCATTAACCCTCTTAAGACCATAATTGTAACTGGTTTTTTCTGATTTTATGGCTGTAAAATTCTCAAAAAATGTGCAGTGAGTCTGAATTTTTGTTCTTTTTTCCAGAACATCCTCAACTTTCAGTATTTGATAATTATTTAACATTTCTGTCTATTAAAAATTGTGAACAAACAGTTTAAAGAGAATTTACAAGTTTTTATGCCTGTTTTTTATTAAATTATTTCAGGCGTTTTCATGTTTTGTGGTAGGCTCTAAAGCAGTTCCTCTCCAGCTGCAGACAGAATCCCACTCTGGATCCATCCATACTTTATCTATCAGACTTCAGGTTGAGAGGGTCCTGGTACCCGTCTCCAGTGGTCAGGAGCAAGAGGCAGGGGACACACTGGACAGGTCACAGGTCACTGGACAGGTCACAGGTCACCAATCCCTCACTTGGCTGATTTGTTGCTGCTGTTTTCAAAATTCATCTTTTGGCAGAAACAATGTGGTGATTTTTTTTTTTTTTCCTTTTTGCCAAAATCACTTTATTTTTGGAAGACCATGATTTTATTTTCAGCATAATAAATAGTTATTGCACAAATTATGCAGGAATCAAGATGGAGCTAACAGTTAGCCAATAGCTGTGCAGCGTTCATATGGCTAACGTTAGCTTGTACAAATATTTTACATAACCTGGTTATATGTCTGTCATGTTCACTGCCTTCAGACATCAGCCTTCTGGGACCCTTTATCAGTCTGGTGGATTTTATTTTACACATTTCCATCATTTTCAACTCGTCCTCTGCCGTTTTCTCTCTCGCTCCGCTACTCCGTTGATACAACACGAAGCTCTGCAGGGAAATTACGTAACGGAAATATTTACTCTAATATCTGCTGCAACATGCACATGTGATACACCGTTGAAAACCTTATTTTATGCACTTTCTAATACTTTTTGAATTTTTTGAATGCGGCCAACCGTTCAGGAGTTACGATACAGAGTAGGTTGGGTGACAAATATAACACAACGGAGAATCTTTCTTGTGATTGGTCAAGCTCATATCAAACCTTCCCTGGTGGCTACCGTAATGTATCATATATGCCCTGAAGGCACAATGTCTCAGCTTTTTAGCACTTTTGGATTTTTATTTATTTTTTTTGATATGTTGAACTGTTCAGAAATTACAGTAATGGGAATAACACAAGCCGAATCCTGTCAGCGCCGACAGGTTGGTCGTAAGAGGGTTAAATCAACATCGTCTGTCATCAGAGGCCTGATTTCAGCCTGAGGCTGAGATTTTCTTCATGATGGCAGCGATGCGAAGCAACTCGTTTCATATCGACTCCCAGTGGCTGTGGGGCGATCAGAAGAGACGACTTTAATGTCCCGAGTCATCAGTCCAATATCAGTCTGTCACATAATGTTTCTGTGGTTTTCTGCTTCAGGCAGTACTCCTTTGTCTTAGTTCTGTTTTTATTTTCCACATCAAGCTTTGAATAGTGAATCTACATTAAAGAGAAGATTATCCTGGTTGTGAGAATTTGTCGTGACATCGTCTTCTGGGAAGACTAATATATAACATATAATTAACATAATATATAAAATTCTAACTTTGCACATTTTTATACTTTCATTTAAGACTCCACTGCTCTAAAAACAGCACTTTAAAAAGCACTTTAAATGAAAAAAACACCCAGCTGGTTTTTATCAGTAAGTTAATGTTTTTGATGACTGGAAAATGAGCCATTTCAGAAACCTTCAGAATGTTGAGTCATACTGGGCACTGCGCCGTTACCTAGCAACCCCAGCAGAGTTCCGCCCGTCACCTAGCAACCCAAGCTGAGTTCCAACACATTTGGTCAATTGGTTTTCCCGCTGTATGCTCTGTACAATGGCTGCTGGAAAAGACAGTGTTTAGTGGTTGACCAGGAGGCTCTGCTAATGCTTTTCAAAGAAGACATTTGTTTTTATTTCTTCAATAACATATTAAACAGACAATATTTTAACAAAGTCCTTTGAGACTTTTCAGATTTTACAGTTTGATCCCAATCTTTGGCTCCCGTTTCCTCTGATTTGTATTTGGTTTGTGTCAGTCTCGTTAGTCGACTGACACACACTCAGAGCATTTTATATAAATCTATTATTAGAGCAAAGTAGTCTAATTATTGTAGAAAATTGAATCTGCAACTCTTTGTTGAATTCAAGATATATAATCAGTGCCTTGCACATTTTATTTTAAGAAATTGGAGGGGGGTTAATTGTTTTTTTTCTTTTTGATTTGGCAACGATTGCTGGGCAGTGCTTGCTGATTTTAGCAAAAAAAAAAGATATTAAAAGAAAAGTGCTTAGTTTTGTATCTTAATAAAGAAAATGTAAGAATGATGTAAAGCGAGCTTGATCTGATTTAAACAGTAAAACTGGTGAGGCCAGCGACTCATCTTTTCACTTCTGCAGCTTTTTTACTCTCGTTGTTTCTCCTTTTTTTCTGACTCACATCCTCCGACAATCATCTGAGTGAAACTTCACCCCTACCCCTACTCTCTCTCTCTGTTTTCCAGGAAACGCCCTCTGTCTCCGCCGCCAAAGTCTTCTGGGAAAGGCCCAGCTGCGCCGTCGAGCAAGCCGCCCGGCCCGGCCCCCGCCGCCAGCGGCGCCGGGTCCGGTCCGGGTCCCGGCAAAGCCAGCAACACGCTGTCGCGCCGCGAGGAGCTGCTGAAGCAGCTGAAGGCCGTGGAGGACGCCATCGCCCGGAAACGAGCGAAGATCCCCACCAAATGAGCGCCGGGCTCAGGCAGGTGGAGTTTTTCCTTTCCCCCGCCCAGACCGCTGCCGGTCGGCGCGGCGGCCCCAGCAGGACGCAGGCGGGGTCGGAGGTTAGGAACGACACGTGGACTCAACTTTGCGAGAGCGGAGGAGATGATCGGAAGCATCTTCCTCACCTGGACTCCTCCTCTTCATCACCATCGTCCTGTTCCTTCATTTTTTCCCTTCAGTTTTACCTTCACATGTTGTACAGAAGCAGCAGCAGCTTGTCAGATAATTTCCTGTGTATCAATAAAGATCATAAGGATGTGAAGTTTTTTTTATAATCTACTTTTGTTTTTTTTTTTCTTCTTGGCTCTTAAGTGACGAACCAGTGTTTGATTTTCTTCGTGTCACGCTTTTCGTTGCAGTCCAGCAGGTGAGACAAGGACATCTAGAGACGAAATGTCTCGCTTTTGTGACAAAAGACTTCTAAATAAACTATTTTAATAAACAGCAGCTCTCTGGGTGATTCCTGTTTCCTGGTGTTTGCTCAGCTCAGTCTTCCATGCAGCGTTTAGTCAGACACGTTTTTATAAACTGCATAGCAATCAACTTTTTAAGAAGCTTTATTTAAACAAGCAGAAGCTATGCTACTACTCTTTATTTACAAAACACTTTAAAACAATAGCTACAACATGAGCGCCGGGGTCAGGCGGTCATCTTTTGACTTCAGCAGCTTTTTTACTCTCGTCGTTTCTCCTTTTTGTACAACAAAGTACAAATAAACATTCATAGCACAAAAAACAATAAAATGGAAGTAAGCAAAAGTCCGTATGCATCAAATAAATGAATTGGGTACACAAGGTGTACATGCAAATATTTACATATGGAAATTGTTCTGACAGCCTTTTTGTTTGTAATCTGTTATTAATTTAACATAGTTGTACATCCTTCAGAAAATGAAAATATGGCATTTTATTAACAAATTTACATTTCTGTTTATAACAATTTGTGAAAAGAATGAGAATTTTTCTATTAAAAGTAATTTTCCATCATAAGGAAACTTCTCAAAATATGGTGATCAATAAATTTGCTAATGCTAAGCCAGCCACAACATTTCTGACTTCGCGTCATTACCCATAATTCATAGCGGCAACCGTTTTCTTCCTTTTACTAGGTGGTTTTTAACTTTTTTAAGTTGTTGTGGCAGCTGACAAAAAGCACAAGTTGAAGTCATGTTTGAACTGGTAAAGCCACCCGTTACCGCAATAAATAACCGAATTTCTCGTTAGTGCCCCTCGCTTTGGTTACCCGGAAGTATAAAACCAGACGGCGGAAGTTAGTGGCCGGTAATGGCAGCCTAACTTCCATCGCTGAAACTGCTAGATATAAATAAATTATTTGTTTCTTCAGACCAGAAACTTTAACTTTAAGCAGTTTGAGAAAGCGCAGATGATAATATGGCATTATAAGCTTAAATGAAGGAAATGGTGTCCACACTTTTTTTAAACCACATGTTGCCACAAACATGTTCTATTCTTATAACATGTTAAATAAATTTCATGCTTTATTTTTTCACTTTCTATGCTCAATAACAAACTATAAAAATTATGATTTTACTGGAATCAACAAAATAATTGGATCAGTGAATCTACTAAAAGATGCTGAAACTATAAGAACTGACTTTCAGGATTGGTCAGTACAAGGCAGACCCACAGTTTCTACAGTTCATATGTGTGTGTGTGTGTGTGTGTGTGTGTGTGTGTGTGTGTGTGTGTGTTATTTATCTGGAAAACTTTGTGCATTAAAAGTGTAAAAGTGGCTGTCCGCAGAATGTCTGTTTTTGTTTTGTTCTTAACATCTTTGATCTTTAATTGGGAAAATATTAATTATTAGTGTTAATTACTATTAATTAGAATTTATCAAAACAATAAATCAAAATTCTTATAGGAATTTTTTCACAGTAAATAAACAGTGATAAATTCCCATTCCTGATGGAAATACATTTATATTTAATCACTTTATGATTAAATATAATCACTTTATGATTCTTTTAAAAGTCTTTTCTAATTTATTTAAGCTCATCTGATGTGTTTGCACCTAACTTATCAACAATCACTATTTAGGTAAGTCTGTTAACTCTACCTTTATCAAAACAGGTTTTCATTATTTAACAAATCTCGGTTTTGCATTGTTGCTTAAACATACGCAGTGTTAGGAGGAATATTTGCACGTTTTGATTGAAAAAACTTCTCTGAACCTTGTAGGAACTCAGGGGTTATAAAAAGCAGCTTTTTTATAGTGAGCGGCTACAGTTACCGTTTGCTGAGGTTAAAGTTGCTTCCCTGTATTCAGAAAAATCCCCCCTTTGAGTTTGGTGTGAAGAAAATTCCCTGCATTTTCTTGGCATGTCTAATAAACTGTTATAACATTCCAGAGGTCTAAAAAGTTGTCATATAATGACTTTTGTAAAACAGGTTGTGGTTTCTGATGATTCTCTTCCTAATCTCTAAACAAAAGGCAACTATTGTGCTAAAATAGATTTCTCTAAATGCAGAACATGTCTCAGGGCTGCGGTGACTACCTGCTGATGGAAAGTCGAAGGTTAAATTCAGGCACTGATGCAAAAATGAATCACTATTCAGAATATTTTTCTGTTGATTGTAATCTCAATTTTGCTGGAAAAACCATGAAAACATTTCTAAATATGTGTCTCTATTGTGTTCTGTAGCCTTTGGTTGCAATATGAAGCACAGTGTTTATAAAATCTGCAGAAATCAGCCCATGTTTTTTTCTGTGTACGTTTTACCAGTAAAGTAAACATATCCCATTTTGAAGTGCCATATTTCAGTCAGACGTTCCACCAGAAACACCATTCAACGTTTTAACAGTTCACAGGAAGTTGGACTGTGATTGTTTACATTTTCTTTTACCTTTTGCAGTTTTCTGGAATCACAATTAAAGTTTGATTTTTTTCTGATTTTCCCACAGAAGCTTCAGCTTATTGATGATGTCACATACGCTATATTATGACCCTGTGAAATATTCAGAAATGTTTTGGATTCCACTGTTACATTAACAGTTTCATCTCCGCATAGTTTATACATCAAATCGTAGCTATTTTTGTCTACTTTTTTTCAGTTGTCTCCCACTGCTGTACGATTTACAGATTTCTGTCAAATCAGCTCAGAGTGCAGAGAGCGCACACCCAGGCTCTTATTCACTCCCATTATACTTCAAGGCTCATTCTTTTCCTAACTGGACCTGACGGCTCCCTTTAACCTTTCATATGTCCAACATTAAACACTGCAGATCCATAAAATGTTCCATCTATGACCAAAACTACATGCCAAACAGTTCATCAGTACAACTTTCAGTTTTTACACAGTGAATGTTTGTCTGAGGCTTAAATGGAATTCTGTCAGAATATTTGACAGAGTGGCGCTGCTTTCCCAAACAGGAGGCCAATCACCATAGCAACCAATTACCATAACGGGTTATGGTAACCATACTCAGACAGTAAGACGTTTGTTGCCTCGTTTTCGATTATTGTAATCATGAAGTCCCTGGACTGTCTTACTTCCTGTGAGTAAGACATGGAGTATTTATGAGTATTGTCTTACTCACAGGGACTGAGTAAGACAGCTTCTCTCCTATTAAAAACAACCTTTAGGTAAATTACATATTCTCAATAGGTTTGAAAGAGGAAGGTTGATATATATAAATATACATTTAAAAAGTAAAGCAGTTTTTATCTAAATCTTTTATTTCTGTTCATTTTGATGATTACAGATAAAAGCACGATAACACAATTCAGTCTTAAAAATATTAGCATTTGAGATAAAATCGGTTTTAAAATAGGGTTTGGGAGGTGATGTGGTGGCGCAGGGGCAAAGCATAACCCACGTATTGAGGCCTTGGTCCTCATGGTGGTCACAGGTTCAATTCCTGGTCTGGTGATGTTTGCCACATGTCTTCTCCCTCTCTCATTACCCTATTTCCTGTCAAACTGCTTTCAAATAAAGGCCACTAGAGCCAACAAAACCTTTAAATAAGAATAGGATTTGAAGAAAGGTGGAAGGGGGAAAGTACCCAAGCAACAGCCGTTCTGAGGATTGAGAAACAACAGTAACATTAATTGGGTTAAGCAAAGTTGTGAGATTTAATTTATTGGTAGAACTTGGCAGCTGTTTGTCCTAGTTAAAGTACCAATATCTGGTTAGATGACCAAAGTGTTTCTGTGTTTGATTGACAATAATTCATGCAACCAAGCACTGCACAGTGCATCAAGATATTTTTTAGTATACATAATCTTTTAGATAGTTTAAATTGTTGACTTTTATGAGATGTAAAAATTAATTTGTTGCCTCGTTTTAGATTATTGTAAAACTGAAGAGCACAATGTTCACGTAATTCATGAAAAATATTAATGAGGTTGATGTAAATCACTTCCTCTATTTTTTCCACGCTAGAACTACAACGGCAGAGTGATGTCATTGTTTACAGTGAGGTAATGTCACATGACCCAAAACTCTGCAGGACATGCACATTATATTTACTTCTCTGTTCTGCTTCTCAGGTGTTTGCATTCAGGAAATGATCCATATTTTCCAGCTAAAGTTCTGCAGTAACTTACCAAGAAATGTTTTTGTTGTTGGATGACATGAAACACATAAACAAAAAAAACCCAAATATTTTCTCATCATTAAAAATAATTTTGAAGATGATATAAAATATATACTTTTGTTTACAATAATAGCAGTCCAGACAAGAAACTGCCTCAAAATAAATAAATGAATATGAATTAATATTCAGCTTTTAAATAGGTCTGATATTCTGAAACACTGAAGTGTCACAAGCATGAAAAGAAATAGGAAATTTGGAAGGAGGGGAAAAAAATGTTCACACCACTGCAGAAGAGGAAATTATCTTGATAAAATACTGACCCCAAAGACACCAGTAAAGAGGAACGTCTTCAGTCTGCAGCAGAATTGACATTAAGTTCAAATAAAGTTTATTAGTATGACACGTTTCAGCAACAAGGGAGTTCATTTTTGGGTATGGAGGTAAACTAAGCAGACATTTACTGTCTGCACTGCAAAAACACAAAACCTTACCAAGTACTTTTACTTTTTAGTGCTAATATCTTAGTACACTTGAAATAAGACTAAACAAACTTCCATGTAACTTTTCAGCAAGACATGAGGGGTTGTTTTGAGTTTTTAAAAAATCCTTAATATTGATTAAAAAGTTCTAGTTTAGCTGTCAGATTATTTCACTTGTAGCAAAATATTTTTCCCAAGTTATGAATGAAAAACTCTGCCACTGAAACTAATGCTACTTTACGACACAGTATTAGGGCTACGCTAAGAAAACCAAAATAAATAAAAAGGCAAGAATAAAGTCATAATATTATGAAAATACTCATAATATGACAAGGATAAAGTCTGAATATTATACCTTTATTTTCTTATTCGACTTTATTCTTATACAAGTTTATTCCAGGTTTTTTTTTTTATCTTAGTACGGCCCTAATACTCAATCATTTCTAACCAATATTAAGGAACTATTTCCTAATATTGGTTAAAAGAGCTTAAAGAGGAAGGACAGAGCCACTCTGTAGTAAACAAGTCTGTTCCTGAGGCAGTCTGCTGTTGCATCACTCCAACACGTGGAGCAGAACTGAAAGTAAAGCCGAGTCCTGAACAATCACAATCTTTATCTGGGATTCGCATCTATCCTTTGGCTGAAGAGTCGTATTTTATTTATAACATTGGCTCCTTTCAAAAGCAAAAAAAAATAGATTATTTAAATTTGTACCTGTTGATTTTCAGTTACTGAAGACGGTGAGCTAATCTGACACAGTTAGAGGTGTAGTATTAAAAGAAGTTCAAACCCAACACACAGCTAGTCTGAGCTAATCCGACCCACAGCAGGTTCTGTTGTAAGCTAATAACAGCCGATTCCATGCAAAGACGAACAAATCTAAACCAAATAGTTCTGCCAAATCTCCCAAATGGTGGCAAATATGTCATCAAACTGACGCTAGCTGGTCTTCAGTTAGGAACCGCCAGTAAATCTTGACTGAAAAACTAACAATTATGTATTTTCCAGGCACATTGTGCCATTTTATAATCAACATATTAGCTTCAGCTGTTAGAAAAATGCTATGTATATCAAACATGATTTACAGGAAACTTCACTTTGCAATTTGATGCATTTAAATTGGGCTTCTGTCTCTTTAAGAAGCTCCTTCCCTTTCCAAGAGTTCAACCTTCATCTCCCTCCATGGCAGAGTTCAAAGGTCAAAAGATAAAAATAAATAAATAAATTAAATAAATAAATAAAAAACAAAAGCTGAAACTGTTTTGCTAATAAACTGTATAAGTTATTTAATGTTTTACTTTTATGTTTCTGAGCAAATTTTGAGATCTTTGTGTAAATTTGAGTAATATTTGTCCATAAGAACGGCTCAGTGCTGCCCTCTTTGGATTAAGCAGTGCCTAAGCAGTTGAATTCTATAATTTTAAAACAAACACAGAACAAAAGTTTCTAGATTTGTCACTAGTTAGTATTTTGATTTAAAAAAAAGTCGTAAGAGGGATCTGAAAAGTCGCTAAACGCAGCGACAAAGTGGATAAGTTAGCAGCAGTGCTCCTCTTCCTCAGCTCAGTCCCACCATTTGGCCACGCCCCTCAACGTCTCTTGGCTCCGCCCACTTCAGGTCAGGGGGCGGAGCTACGCTTTCACAGGGCGATTAGCTACACTTTAATGTCAAGATCAGAGTTAAATTTGACCGCGAGCTGAAATTCAAGTCGGGCTAAAAGAGAAAGCAGTTATTATAGTCTGAAAATAGAAGCAGGAAGTTCTCCCTGTCAAGGAAGCAAAGACAGGACAAAAGGAATAAAGGGGCAGAAGTTGATTGAAGTCTAACAAGCTCCTATCAGTTACACTTTCCAGAAGATTTGCTTTTGACTGTTTTACAACAAGCAAAGTTATTAATAGAACTGCTTTTTTAACTTTCATGTCAAACTGATTTGCTTAAGGGGTGGGATTATGTACTTTCCAGGTACATGGTGTTACTTTATAAAGTAATTATGTCACCATCAGTGGTTATGAAAAAACTCTGTATCACAAACACTTTAAAAATCTGACGTTTTTAAATTGGCCTCTGTCTCTTTAGAAACTCCTGCCCTTTCTCAAACTCCTCCTTCAGCGCATCATCACAACAATGCTCCTCCAGGATGCTATTTTTGGAAAAATGCTAAATCCTACCAAGTACTTTTGTCTAGTTTCTGCTGTAAATATTTTAGAATACTTGAAAAATGAGACCAAAGTGACTTGAAAGCACATTTTCAGCCAGATATAGAAGCTTGTTTTAAGTCATTAATCCCTTAATATTGATAATAAATAAGTACTAGTTTCACTGGCAGATTGTTTTACTTTTTTTACTTACTAGAAAAATAAAATCATTTTTTTATGCCAAGTCTGATTTTAATCCATTTGCTTTTTGCTTTCTGTACTTAAAAATAGAAAAGAAAGGACAGAAAATATTACCAGGAAAACATTTTCATGTTATGATCAACAAAAAGTTGTTTTAATTAGAAAAAGGCGTTTCTGAGGATCTGACATAACCAGTTCTGTCTGTGTGATTCTTTGAAGTAGACTCAGTGTTTTGCACTTTTCAATTCCTGCTACTAATAATAATTTGATGTTGATTTGTTAAATGATTAAGTATTTCCTAATCTGTAAAGCTGATACCAAAATATAACTTCAAAAGATCCTCAACATTCCTGTTTGTCATACAATTACCTTCTTCAATCTTCTAAAATTTCAACTTTATTCTGGTAATATTAATGCTTTATTCTCATATTATTTTGGCTTTATTGTTGCATTATTATGACTGTATTCTCAGAATTAAAATCGCAGCCAGACTGTTATATTCTGTTTAGAGTTGACCTGAATTGAAAGTCAAATGGCCGCCCTACCTGTGTTGACATCACTCTGAACTATGGAAACGACGAAGTACATTAGTGGAAAAAACACAGATTTTCCAAAACATGATCTTCAAATTCCAAAAATTTGATTAATTAATAAAACTGATTTATCGCCCAGCTCTAGTTAAAAATAAAATAATCTGGCAGTGGAACTAGTAATTTTTTAAATTCAGTGTTGAGAAATTATTGATCACTATATTTGTTTTTGCTGTGTAGGAAATCAGACGTGCGCTTGCTAACTGCTGCTGCTGCTAGTCTGAAGGAGCTGAGTGGAATCGGGTTTCTAAATGTAATACGTAGGATTTAGTTTCAGTTCAGGTCTCTAATTAGTTCTAATTACTCGCGTTGGATCAGGATCATACTGAAGATCAATATGAAGGAATTAATGACCTAAAACGAGCCTTTATGTCTTGATAAAAAGCTACTTTTAAGTTCCTGTCAGGGAAGCAAAGTCGGGAAGAAAGAAAGGGCCAAAAGTTGATTTAAGTGCAACAAGTTTCTGAAGCTCTTAGTCGTCATTTCAAGTCTACTAAGATATTTGCATTAGAAGTGAGACAAAAATAAATGGTAAGAATTTGTGTTTTTGCAGTGTAGGAGCTCACTGCTAACTGCTGCTGCTAGCAGTTTGCTAACTGCTGCTGCTAGTCTGGAGGGGCTGAGTGGAATAGTAGTGCTAAAAATAATGTGTTGGTTTTAACTCAGGTTCAGGAATCTAATTAGAGTTAATTAGTCGCGTTTTAACTGGATCATCCCGGTTGTAAACTCAAGATCAGTTGGACTTCTGAATGGCTCAATAAAATCATAAGGTTTTGGAGTGTCCTAGTCAAAGTCTACACAAGTCAAGTTGTGGTCCAAGCAGCAACTAGATGTGTTTTCCTCTTGTGTTTCCTGTTCTAAGGTCTTTTTTTATTTTTTTTTTTATTTTTGCTTTTGATTTAGTTTCCCATAAAGCCAAAGACAAACATCTAAACGTGTGCAGATACTTTTTTTTATTATTTCTGATGAATACCTGTGCAGGAACTCACCTGAATGGCCCTGAACACTCCTCCTGCTGATAAGAGGACATTCCCCTTACGTGACAGGTGAAACCCATGTTGACTAAATGCTACCCGACTGTCGCACCGTAACTGGATCAGGGCTCACGCAGCTTTCCTTTTGATCCTGAAACAAAAACAGAATCACCTTGGCTTCTTAATTTAGAAACAAAGCTGCGATATGCAGCTGCGATATGCAGCTGCAATATGCGGCTGCGAAACTCCGTGGGCGTCGCAGAATATTTCTCTGGAATGCAGTCGGGTCGGGCTGGGCAGATGTTTACGATTGCATACGTGCTTTCTGCAGCTTTTGGCACTTCAAAAACATTTTCACCCGCAGATGTGCCCACATACTGTCACAAATGCTTCACTGATAACCTCATTTAGAACACTGGTGTCCAAATGCAGCTCGGGGGCCACTGGTGGCCCTTGGAATAAGTTTGTGTGGCCCTGACTGCAGCTGAAGAATGATGCAAACTGGTCCCTCTGGCATTTGGAGTTGATGCAAACACCTTTTGTAACTGTTTTAGAAGATTTTTACATCTTAAATGAAAAATGTACAAAAACAAAGAGTTTCTCTTATTAATATTTTTATATTTTCCTTTTATTTTTATTTCATAGAAAATTATGCCACAAATATTCAGCAACTTTTTACTCATAAATAAACTTGGGATAAACTCAACGAAGATTTTAAAAGAGTTTCTTTTGTTGCTGTTGCTAGAAATAACCAAGAACATTTTATAGACCAACAAGCAGGTAAATATTTGGCCCAAAAAGTAAAATAATTGTAAAACGAAATGAAGGCAAATGCAACGCTAATGTTGGTTTTGTTCAAATATTGCTTGTTTAATTCATTGTTATATGGATGAATAACATTTTACTCAGAAACACACTTGGGATACACTGCAAAAACACAAAATCTTACCAAGTATTTTTGTATAGTTTCTAGTGCAAGTGTCTTAGTACACTTTAAAAAGTAAGTGTAAATTTAAGTGACTTTTCAATAAGAAACAGGAGCTTCTTTTAAGGTATTAATTCCTTAATATTCATGAAGAAGTACTAGTTCTACTGGCTGATTCTTTTCACATATACCAAAACATTTTTCCTTTCTTGACTGAAAAAGTCTGATTGTGAAGCTAGTTTAAATACAATCTATATTCAAGAATTTCTAACTTAAAACAAGCTCCTCTAGTTTGCTGGAAAAGTTACTTTTAAGTTAGCTTTGTCGGTTTTTTAAGTGTAATAAAATATTTGCATTAGAAACTAGACAAAAATATTTCCTAACCAAAATGGTGGTATTAGCCACCATTTTGTGTCTTTATGGTGTAAAGCTGCCAAAACCTAATCATTGTCACACTGAGCCAGGCTCTGGTTCTGCTGCAGGTTTTCTTCCTGTTTTTTTCCCATGTAATAAGTGAAATAATCTTCCAGTGAAACTAGTATTTCTTATCAATATTCAAGAATTATGTAAACCAAGCTTGTACATCTTACTGAAAAAACCTTGTAAGTTATTTTAAGCGTACTAAGATTTGTATCAGAAACTACTGAAAATATTTGGAAAGATTTTATGTTTTTTCAGTGCCCTGCACATGACCGTCCCCACGGTAGAGGCAGCATCATCCTGTGGGGTAGAAGGTAAAATTAATGGAGCAAAATATCAGGAAATCCTGGAGGACCAATTATTTCCATCTGCAAGACAACTTTGGCCTTAGACAACAAGGTGGAGGTTCTGGAGTGGCTTAGTCAAAGCCCAGACCTGTTCACAACTGCTTTCTATCAAACTGCAGCAGTTTAGCAGGAAGAATGGAGGGAAACTGCAGCATCCTGACTGGAAAACCAAAGGTGCATTTACTAAATACTGACTTGAAGGGTGTGAATATTTATTCAATTTCTTATTAAATGTCACATATTTTTAACTGGGTGTCTTTATTTTGGCAGAAATCAGTTCTCACTGTGCATTAAAGTTTGTTTGTTTGTTTTTTTTTGTCAAAAAAGCTAACTTTTGTTCATTATGACTGATTTGAAAACACAATAAAAACAAAAAAACATCCCAGGGTGTGAATAATTCTTATGGGCCCTATATCACTGAAGAGTGCTGTCCAAGTTTTAGAGCTGAAATCAGAGGAGAAAAAACACCAAAATTCTGTAAAAAGAGCTTCAATGGGAGGGAAAAAACCTCATTTCAGTCAAACAGGCAATGACATTTTATCAGTCTAGTTAAAGGATAACCAATGATGCAATGGTGAATGCACTGAATTACAACCAACAGCCTGATGCTGGAGAAAAGGAATGTTGTGCTGGAAAAGTGAAAGCAACGGTGAGAAAGTGAGGAAGGATTGAGGAACCGTGGAATCCACCAGGTTCTGCCTGTCTGAGGTTAACCGTGTTTCTGATTTACAGCCGTGAAAAAACAAGACGCTCATTGTGCTGAAAGAGGATCCAGCTAATTCAGAAACAACGCAGAGAACCGTGGAGAAAGAATGTCTGGTCACAAAATGTTTTATTGATTCAGCAGTTTGTTTAGGGGCATTTTAGTTCTGTTTGTTTTACAGAAGAACATATGATGTTTTTGGAATATATTTGTCCAAAAATATTGGAGAGAGCTGCAAAAATAAACGTAACTAATAATTATAATACTTGAAGTATTTTTTAAAATGGTACTTATGTCAGAGTAGCGCTACTTAGACATACTTTTACTTAAGTAAAAGTAAAAAGTAGCCTTCAAAAATTACTGCTGCTTAGGTATAACCAGTTTCTGTTGCAGAACTGCTGATACATTGTTGTTGTTGTTTGATGGATGCAGTTTTTCCCTCCATCACCTGATGGGAGAAATTTGGGCCGTCACCTGACGGGAGAAAAGCAGAAGTTTCTTGATGATCTCGTGCTGTTTGAGGTTTTTTTTATATTAATTCTACACTATAGTTTCAGTTTCTTCTTCCTTTGGATTTTAATTTTGGCATCAAATTTCTGCTTATTTCACCAGCAGTTGTTGGGGGGAGGAGCCTGGACATGTCATGCCATCCATTACAAGACAAACAATGCATTGACAACCTAAGTCAAGTCAAAGAATTTAGTTTAATAAAAATCACCTGGATATTTATTTTTGGTGTCATGCTCGAAACAGAAGAGACAGACAAATCTTCCTGAAGCAGATATGAATGATAGCATTTATCAGGTTGATCCGCATTTAATATTGTGGAGCTACAATTCGCGAATCATTTAGACTTCCTCAAAAAGGCGCTTATACCTGCCTGTTTTCGTAGTTTAAACACCAAATATGCCGAAATATCTAACCACACAGTGGAGACAGTTTTAACGCTAGCACACAAGCTAACATCAACGGCATTCCAAATTCATGCTCTTGGGCGTTCAGCCAATCAGCGCGAAGGAAAATAAATCCTAGCCAATAGCGTGTCAAGCAGCACCGTAACTAGCAACCTTAGCTTCCAAAGCCGTCTTTTTTTCGGATATTTTAAGATTTGCTCTACGAAAACACAAGTAATCTGTGAATTTCACACAAATAAATTCAAGACACGTTCTAAAGAAAAATCTCCAAATAGCTGAATTTGCGAATACGGAACTGCAAAGACTGGGGTCAACTGTAGTTCATGACCGTTGGTCTGCCGTTAGGGGAATGACCCGTAGCACCGGGTCAAATAGGGAGAGAAATAAAACAATGATAAATGTGTAGAAAAAGGAAATGTGGAATAGAATAACTCTTTATTAATCCCACATCGGGGAAATTCACTTGTTACAGCAGTACAGTAAAAACAACTGAATATAAAAATGTCTAATAGTAGTAACAACTCTAAAATAATACAGTACATATAAAATTCTAATGAAAAAGAAACCTGAACATATGGGAGATAGAACATCTTATTACAAGATCAGATGTAAAAAGTGTGACAAGAATTATTGTAAATATTCCACAGGACAGTCATATAATTGTTGAATTTACATTTAATGAACAGTATTATGCAGCTCTGGGAACATAGGAGGAAGTTGGAGTAAGAGAGAACTTTATGGAGAAAAGCTCACAGGAAAACTGTGCTACCAACTGTGCCACCTTGTAACCTTTATTTAAGTGAAACATTTTGTTATTATTATTGAATTTGCACACAAAAGACATCGATAATTTTTAGAAAATATTTTAATGTAACTGTTAAAATCTTTCCCCCTTGTGTTGGTCCATTCAACCACCAAACTTTTTTGCTGCAAAGAGTGAGTATAAATGTGTTCTAATTACTATGAAAACCAAAAAATAAAAATAAAATACTGTCATTTTATTTTTAGAAAATATTTTTTATATATACATTTGACTTGTCTCTTGAGCTGATTGTCATGTCAGACTAGGTGAAGACAATTAAAATGTCACAAAATTCACTTAAATGCACATGAAATAAAAACTACCAAAAACAAAACATGGGCCTATCATAAAATAAATTAAAAGGATTTAAGAATAACATTTACACTCTTCAGTTAAACACCCCTTAAGAACACTGAAGGAAAAATACTGGCTCAATTCAAGTGTGGTAAGATTTTATGTTTTTGCAGGGAAAGATTTGGGAATAAATTGTTGGAATTTTAATACTTGCTCTCTCTTTGTTTTCTTTTTTGTCACAGTTAAAAGTGAACTTTCCCTCGTCAGTCCCTTCAAAAGCTCCAGAATGCCCACAATAATTGTCTGGTTCTGTTTTGTTTCTTTTTTTTTTTGTTTGTGTTTTTTTTTTGTTTGTTTTTTTTTTTGTTATTATTGTGTTCTTTCTTTCTTACTTCTTTGTCCTATCAAACTTTTCGGTATAGTGACTCAGTGTCAGATTTCCTGCATTGATTTTGAAACACAGGATGTGACCCTGGGTGTGTCCGCGTGTTGTTGCAGCTCCAGACGCGACAAAGGGACGTGAAGACTCTCGGGATCGGATGATCTTCGCACTTGCTCTGATGACTTACTTGGCAGCTGCTCTGAACAAGATGCTGGAATTTCTGCTGCAGACTAAAATTATATATGGTGCTATTTTGGGACGAGCAGCGTTGCATCACCAGAGGAGGAGCTGAGGAGAACTGAGCTGTAATTCAAGTTTCAGAAGCGCTTTTTTATGATCTCATCCTAAGTGTCCAACAGCTTCAGATAAAACTTTCCAGATTTCTTTTGTTTGGTCCTGGCAGCATTCAGTCCCGCATCGTTGTTTCCTCATCGACTCACGCAGCTCGTGCGGCTCTGCTGACCTTTGCCCTACAACACCTACAAAAAATAAAAAACAAAACTTAAACAAGTTGAGCAAGACCTGGATACGTCTGCTTTACGTTTCTGCACGTCAGGTTTTAAGGATTTCATCATCATCAACGCCATGAAAAAGTCGGAAATCCAGCAGCAGCTCCCAGCTGGCGTCTAACAGTGACGAAATAAAATAAACTGAAACGGGAGAAAATGTTCGACTTTTCACATCAGGAAAACTTTCTGGTTCAAAAACTTTAGTTTTAAACCCGTTTAAAATCTTCTGTTTGAGTTAGTAACTTTTTAGCTGGTCTTATCAGCGCCCCCTGCTGCTCATTTTAATGAACTTCAGCCTTTATCAGATTTGCCCTTATTTCTTCTTTCTAAAAAATATTCACAGATAAAAGTACTTCCAAGTAACAAAAACTTTAAAAAATAAATAAATAAACTCACAAAAACACAGCACAACATGGCAGTCTTTATTTTTGTACTATTTCTTGCAGGGTTATTTCCTGAAAACAATAAATTTACATAATTTTCCCTTTTTTCCCCATGGTCTGTCCAAACAGCACGGCGGATCTGGTTACCTTACAATGTCAGGGAAGATTTGTTCAATAAAATGGGGAACATAAACTATCTCTTCCTGTTTCAAATAAAAATCTCAATTATATCTCGAAGAAAAGATTTTAAAGAGACAGTACAACGCCATACACACAATGTGAGATAAAAATGGAGAGAAAGTGGAAATTAAGATCATTTACTCCAGTTGGAAGTTATTTTAGTTTTTTCTCTTATTAACACGCTCAGGGCTGGTCCAAAATTATCTGTGGTCCCAAACAGAATCTCATTAGGGGCCAATTGCACACATTTAGTTCTGTTATTTTTTTAATGGTTAAAATCTAATAAAAAGCTAAAGTTATGTTTGTCTTTTAAAAAAGGTGAAGAATAAATTAAGACTAATAATAAAAATGGTTTTTAAAACAGAAACTTTGTGTTCAGAACATTGTGGTGACGAAATGTTACTGCTGAGGAAACTGGCTGTGCTTTATCAAGGGAAATTAGTGGAAAGTTAAGCAGAAGGAAGAAATTTTGAAGAAAAAGTTGTAATATTATGTAATGTTCCTTTTTTCCAAGAAGATGAAGGTTTGTCCATCAATGAAATCCATTGTGTTTATATATGATATAATTTTAAAGACTTTTTTGTTATTAGACACTTAGCTCTTTTTGATGTTTCTCAGGACATATGTGACATGTTTCTGTGATATACTTTCATCTTAGAGGTTTCACAGCTCATCAGCTGTGATCAGTATTTCAGAACCTGTCAGGAATGTCTGAAGAGACAAAAACATAACTAAATGTCTGATAACAAAATAATCTTTAAGACCAGATAAAATGCTGGTTTGCACTACGACATGTTATTCATAATGACATGTTTGAAATATCTCACTTTGAGTGTGATATATTTAGATATTAAATAGGATTTTGAATGTTTGGAGTTGCATCAAACATCAGTGTGAAACATCAACATCTTTGTCTCGAATAAAATAAATAATGAAAATGTGAAAATGTTCACTGAAAAAAGTGATTTTGGAGAGTGGTAAATATGATATAAAATAATCATATAAAATTTAATTGATTTTTGCAGCTCAAGAACACATTTGAAGCTTTTCAAAAACTTTTTTTGGAACTTGATGGGGCAAAACCACTGAAGTATGTCTAATGTATGGCAATAGACATACATTTCCCCTCTTGGAATAAGAGGGGAAATGTTAGCTTAGTGAGTTATAAAACGGGTTTATTCATTGAAATGTTGTGTGAAGCTGTTGTACTGCACTTTATTCATTTTTTTGATAATTTAGTGTTTCATTGCTGCATATAAACAAGGCAGTTCAGTTATTTGTTGTGTATAAATACACCTGCAGATTGCTGATTTGCTCAGTCACTGTTGTATGAGGCTGAAGAAACACAAGTAAGAGTTTAGATACAAGAAAATCTTCATGTGATTGGGCATCCCTAGCACCTCTGCTCTGATCACCTCACTTCTTTCATTTTCTCTTCTCTCCTCACTTCTCCTTTTCTCTGATCTACTCCTTTCTTATTGAGCAGTCTGGATGTCCTAAAACAGGGATATGTTTTATTGTCCAACATTACTGAAACAACATTTGAAGTTGCTAGGTTATGACTCAGGTTCATTATTTGAAATGTTCTGTGACACTGTTGTGCTGCAGTTTATTCTGTGTTTTTGTTTTTGATGACTTTATGGATGATCTGAATGTCTTTTTTGGGGGTAAATCTTACCTTCTCAGAATAAGTAATGGTTATTAACTGATTTTAATTAACCTTTATTTGTAATTATCAGGTATTACCTACTAGCAAACAAGACATAGTTTCACCTAATTTAACTGAGTAAGTAGCTGTTGAATATATACATAAATATGAGGTAAATTTTACCCAATTTCTTTAAGTATTTCATATATTTTTTGTTCAGTTATTTTATACTCAATGTATTGTACTGAATTTTCCCCAAAAGAGTCATGCAAATTGTTACCTCAGATTTATTAGGTAAATTCTATAGCTTACTTTTTTCAGTGTAGAAACTTGAGCTTTAAGGCAGGAACTGCAAAAACTTACCAAGTATTTTAGGTCTAGTTTCTCGTGCAAATATCATAGTACTGTTGAAATAAGACAAAATTAATTTACATGTAACTTTTCAGCAAGATATATTAGTTTCTTTATGTCAATAATTCTTTAATATTGATCTTAAAAAGAAATATTTCACTGATAACTAAACTTTCTCATAAGTGAATCAGATAAACTAGTTCTTTTCCATCATTGTTAAGAACTTATTGACTTAAACAAGTTTTTATTTTGCTGAAAAGTTTATTGTTTTTGTTGTATTTCAAGTGTATTAAGATATTTGCACTGCACTAGACAAAAATACGTGGTAAGATTTTTTGTTTTGCAGCAAAAACCCACAAAATATTGATAACAAAGTACCAGTTGCACTGGCAGATTATTCATTTTTTCCATAGTAGTCAAATAATCTGCCAGTGAAACCAGTAATTTTCCATCAACATTAAGCTGCTATCTTTTCCTAAAAGCTACCCGTAAGTTAGTTTTGTCTTATTTCAAGTTTATGAAGATATTTGCACTAACTTAACCAAAGATACTTGGTAAGATTTTGTACATTGGTATTGCTAATTCGTCTTCATTTGATTTTATCATCATCATTTGCTACACTTGCAGACATATTTGACTGTATAAAACCAGCTGCAGCAGCAGGTGAGGTCATCGCCATTCCAGGTCAGATGGGGGCCAACTTCCGGTTACCTGGACCGGCTTGTTTTTATTTTTAATTTGCGCGTGTTTCTTCCTCTCCTCCCCCCTTTCTTGGTTCATTTGGGAAAGAGGAAGTCTGGGAGCGTTTCCATTTCCTCATGCTGCCGGTGTTTCCCCCTCCGCTTTTCCCTCCTCCCGTCCAATCAGGTGCAAGCAAGGCGGAGCGCGGTGCAGATTTAAGCTGAGAGTCCGAGCGCAGATTACAACCAGGATTTATCACAGAGATTGAAGCATCTACTTGAGTAAAAGTCTGCAAAAGGACATGGAACTAGCTCAGGTGAGTGATGGGAATCTCTCACCCCCTCCTTCTCCATCATCATCGTCATCATCATCTTTATCCTCCTCCGTCATCCTCCATCATCATCATCATCATCATCCTCACCCTCCCTCTCCTCTCTACAGATCTTCATCCTGGCGCTGTGCGTCGTGTCCGTGACAATGACACGTTGCTATAGTGAGTCCGAACTGATGGGGAAGGCGCAGAAGAAGCTGAAGAACTTCTCACTCCCCCCGGACATGACACCGTCTCCGAACTCTTCCTCTGGCTGCCCGGTGGAGTCCTTCAAGAGCCTGGCCTCCGGGCCCCTGAATGTCCGCTCCATATCTCCCTGGAAATACGAGTGAGTACAGGCTTTAATACAAAGCGCAAAATATTCCTCTTTTTATCCTTATTTATTGTAACTGTGAAGGAAACAAAAGAGAAGCTAATTGAGATTTTTAAAAAGAGAGAGAGAAAAGAAAATCCAAACTGGATGTTGACAGACTGATGGAAACTCCAGATGATTTCCCAGTTAGACTTTAACTCAGCAAATTTCCCACTTCCACGCTGATACGATCTTTAATTTCTCTATTTGTGCCTTTTTTCTTTTCTTTTCTTTTTTCTTTCTTTTACATCCCTCAGATTAAAATAAGATAAACTTCCTTTTAGCTCGCATAATTGCATTAAATTGTAATAATGATAATAATAAGGAGAAGAAGAAAAAGAAGAAGAAGAAGAAGAAGAAGAAGAAGAAGAAGAAGAAG
>NW_006800449.1:140872-143499 GCF_000485575.1 Poecilia formosa | reverse complement strand
AGAAGAAGAATTATTATTATTATTATTATTATTATTATTATTATTATTATTATTATTATTATTATTATTATTATTATTATTTATTGCATCACTGCTCTGACAATGAATCAATTGTTACTTAACGTCTTAAAGGAACAACAAAAAAAGACAAATTGTCCTACTTTATTAGTTTATATATCATCCTAATTGATAGATAAATGTGCTTCTCACTATTATTGAGGATTCAGAGTTCAGATTTAACTTTAACTGGCTGTTTTATTCTTCAGGGGCGTTCTTTGCATTAAACATGTCCATGGGCAAATCTTTCTCTTATGCCCCCAAAACTCTGCACTTTTCTATATTTATCTTTACATTAATAACTGGAGTAAAAATGTTCATTTCATTCTTGACTCCTGCTGAAAAGTTAGTTTTGTCTTATTTCAAGTGTATTCAAAATATTTGCACTATTTTGCATACACTTATTTGTATTTTTGGTTTAGTTTATGCCTGGTAAGATGTTGTGGTTTTGCAGTGTATTGTGTATTTTGCTTTAAATCAACATGAGCTATGCTATATTAACACCTTATGTTTACAGTACCTTGATAGTAAGCGTCCAACAAATTTAACCGACAGCAAAGTTGTAAAGAACATATTCTTTATAAAAGTTAAATACTGCTTTAAGAGTAGCTTTAAGAATGAAATAAATATCAAGTTCACCCTTTAAAGTTTGTGTTTAAGTCTGACGGACTCGTCTTCCTCCATCCACAGGACAGTACGGGACCCTGAGTACTACCCCCAAACATACACCCAGGCTGTGTGCCTTTGCGAGGGTTGCATCATGGCGAACGACACTGGCACATTGATAGAGGACAAGAGCTACAACTCAGTTAAGGTGAACAGCTCCTGGATGTTCGTGAAGAGGGAAAAATGTCAGAAAGGCGGTTACAAGCTGAAGCTGGAGAGACGAGAGGTGACTGTGGGCTGCACCTGCGTCAAGCCGTCCTCGTCGCAGTGACCCCCAATCCCAGCAACTCCTGCGGACTTGGAGCTCATGGTGGCACCACCTCTATGAGGTTCTGAGGACATATTTATTATCTATTTATTTATCCAAGTTACAATGGGTTGGTCTCTCTTATAACTAGTGTGAAGCTCTGCATAGTGCAGCTAATGGAGGGTATTAAATACCCGATTCTACAACTGATGATGTTTCATCAAAAAAAAGCTATTGTGTGTACTTTTGTTATGTAATAATAATATTTGTTTGAATTATTTATCTTATTTGTTTGCATTGATTTTCATCATGAGACTGGTGGTTTTTTACTGCAGAAGTTTTGTCCCAGTGGGACTTCACAGTTCAGCTTCTTTGAAGCAAAATGAAACAACAAATAAATAAAATGTTGAAACTTAAATTAAAAAGAAAGCAGCCTGTGTGTCTGAATTATTTGATTGATTCATAGTTTTTCAACTATACAAATATACAGATACATGTAGAAAATCAGAAAGTGAAATTCATTCATCACAGTAAAAACACAAAATCTTACCAAGTATTTTTGTTAGTACTCTTGAAATAAAACAAAACTAACTTACAAATAACATTTCAGTCAAATTTAGGAGCTTGTTTGAAGTCAATAATTCCTTAATATTGAGTAAAAGAAGTAGTTCCTCTGGCAGATTAATTCACTTATGTCATGGGAAAATATGTTATGTAAAATAATCTGCCAGACAAATTAGCTTTAGCAATAAATATGTTCAAATTTAGGGATATACACTGAAAAACACTAAATATCACCGTGTTGGTCTAGTCTCTAGTTCAAATATCGTTGTACACTTGAAATAAGACAAAACTAGATTCCAAGTTCATTTTCAGCAAGATATAGGAGCTTGTTTTTGGTCAATAATTCCTTAATATTAATAAAAGAAATTATTACCTGCACTGGCAGATTTTTTCATTCAAGACATTTTCTCCATGTCATAAGTTATAGAAATTATAGAATCACAGTGCTAGAAATAATAAAAGTACATTCATAGAGATGAACATGCTTTTCAGAAACCTGACATTTCTATTTAAAATATAATTTTATTTATCTTATGTAATATTTAACTTTTCTTAGACACTGAGTTCTAGGTTTTATACTCATCTAAGTTACAAGAAAAGAAATAAATACATATGTGGAGAGGGAGTAGTTTTCTAAATATTAATCATTTGGTTCACAAAAAAGGAGTGAAAAAGTTCACATTTATTGTTGTCACGAGACACAACACACGCACATACACACACGCTTTTCTTTCAACATTGGTTTCACCCGCTGTAGTGACTATTTGTCCCCAAAACTTAAATTCAAAAATAAAAAAACTCAAGACTCAGAGGTGATCAAAACAAAAGGTGAATCTAACTCAAATAGTCACCTGATGCACTGTGGATTCTGGTTTACGCAACCCAAAAGATCAAAAGTCGAAATGCAGTTCTTTGGTTGTTTTATTCCATAGTTCAGACAACAAGGTTACAAACTTCACAGGATTCTGCTTCTCCTGCACCTGTTCTCTGGCTAATAGACTGACTGATGACTGACTGATGACTATTGACTGATGACTGAAGTGACTGGTAAAAAATCTTGTGACCACCCAGTGCATAATAAGCTACCCACCTA
>NW_006800449.1:139346-140507 GCF_000485575.1 Poecilia formosa | reverse complement strand
TATATAAACATATTCTGTGGCGGTAGAAATATATGTATTTATTAGTGGTTTAGATAGAAACAGCGCCTTCTACTGTCATAGGCGTAGAATTGTATCCGAATTAGTTGCCTGTTTGGAAATATGTGAACATTTTTTACTTTATTTCGGTTGTCTTGGCCTATGACTTTATTTGTATCATTTAAAACACGAGAAGAAACTAAAATATTTTTTAACAAATGTGTACTCGTCTATTTTTGGCAGCCACCGTCACTGGTGGATGATCAGAACGTAAAATTACGGTTTAGGTCGGAACTAATTAGTTGGTTATCGGACCGTTTTCAGCGTAACACCAGGCGGTGATAAATAAAAGCAGGTTGTTAACCGCTAACCTTAAACTCGGTAAGTTTTGGAGATTAAACAATTAATTCAGCTAATATACAACGGCCGAGTAATTACTCCGAGGTTGTGCATGTTTAGCATCTGAAAGTCAGACGTATGCCCGGTTTTGTGTCGCTGATCTGATTGCATCAAGAAGCTAAAGGAGCTAACATTAGCTTGTGCCTCGCTCCATCTGAACTGAATAAAGATTATCGTTACACACCTTGACAGACGCCACGTTAACACATGTCAGAATCATTCTGAAAGCTTTAATCGGTGTGACGAACTTTCATTTAATAACATTTACCTGAATAGTTTAAACAGAGGCGGTCAAGAACAGGCAAAATCTGGGGGCAAAGCCCATATTCACTGAGGAGTTGTCAAAAATAAGGTTTGTTTTGTCTACAGTTTAAACGAAAACTTGCAAAATAATCACAAAATATTGGCTTAATTTCAAAATACTTATTTGGTATTTTCCTGAATTATTGATTAGACATCAGTACCTATTTAATATTTCCTACAATCATCAGCTAATCCACAGTAATTTAAAGTTTCTTAAAAATAGAGTTGAAATCAAAAGAATTTATAAGACAAGATTTTGTGTACAAGTTTAGATAATAGACTTAGAAGCCTCACATTGAGTATAGTAGACATAATACCAGTAAAATCCATTGGAATATTGTTTAAGATAAAAATACTTATAAATTTCTTAATAACATATACTCCCAATGAGTATATGGGAGTATAATAACATATACTCCCAATGAGTATATGGGAGTATAATAACATATACTCCCAATGAGT
>NW_006800449.1:113643-138846 GCF_000485575.1 Poecilia formosa | reverse complement strand
TTATTTTTTAAAAAATAAAATAAGAAATACATCAGTAAATAAAGTACTAATACATTTAAACAACAACATCCCACGCCAGAGTGGTGCAACAAATACAAAAAGCATCCCAAAAACGTAGAAAAAATGTTTAGTTTTTTTCCCTCTTCAGACTTCTTCCTAAAGTTAATCATTTTGATTATATTTTAAATCTCTCTAATGTCCATTATGTTTACATCGTAACATTGCTTCTTTATTTAAAAAAAAAAATATAAAAATATCTAATTTCCCTTAAAAATCCGTCACACCCACAGCTAAACGTGTCCCACTGTCTTTAGGGTCGCTCCGATGGCCGGGGGAGAAGCGGCGGGCGTCGACCTCAGCAGGAAGTTCGTGTCTGAGTCGGAGCTCGACGAGAGGAGGAAGAAGAGGCAGGAGGAATGGGAGAAAGTCCGGAAGCCCGACGACCCGGAGGGTGGGAGCGGTGCATCCAGAAGACCCGGATCAGGCCGGCTGCAGCCCATTTTAACACATGTTTGTGTCTGTGTGCTCACCAGAGGTCCCGGAGGAGGAGTACGACTCCCGCTGCCTTTATGACCGGCTGCAGGAGCAGAAGGAGAAGAAACAGCAGGAATTTGAGGAGCAGTTTAAGTTCAGTAGGTCCATTTATTCCCACTATACTAGAGCATTTTATTGTAAAAGTCCTTAAAGTGTGGATAAAAGTATAAAACTTTAAACGGTCATCCCTCATTAATTTCAGGATGGCGGCCATCTTGCCTGCCATTTCTGAGCCTTTATAACTAATTATTGCTATAAAATGTTACCCATTTGGATAACTTTGATGAACTTTATGACTTTGGTCATCCTATTTATAGAATTTATAAGTAATATGAAGCAAAATCAGCTGCTGAAAATGAGCCATCATCCTCCTACCACTCCTTGTCAACTCCTTCGTCTCTTCCGCCATTAGTAATACCTGGTTGTTGGTCACATGTTTTGTGTGATGCGACAAAAGTCTGCAGTTTTTACGAAATACAGTTGAAATACAGCTGAAAAACCACCTCAGCCTAGATAGAAAAAAAAACATCTGTTTATCAAAAACGGGAGCTTTTTCAAAATGGCCGTATTTCCAATGAGGAAACTTATTTTCATAATTCTAATTTGCATAATTTTAAGGTAAATGGAAACACAGCTACATTCTTAATTGTTAGCCTTAGCTTCTGCTAATTTTGTGTTTAGCGTTAGCATGCAGTAATTTTCTAGTGATTTAGCTTTAACTTAGCTAAGACTCTTGTTTAGCGAATTAGCTGTTAGTGAACCTAACTTGTACAATAACCATTGTAGATTTTAATGCTAATGGAAATTTTTCATTACAACGATGGCGGCCATTTTGAAAAGTGTCCTCCAGAAAAAGGAAACATATCGGATTTCTATGTTTTAAAATATGTAAGCTTTGATTTGGCACTAAACAAAAATAATTGGTAGACAGTGAAACTATGTTTTTGGTCAGCTCTTTCCTGCACTGGCAATAACTACTGCTGATTTAAGGTTTGTTAGAATTAAGAAAATTATTTCCATTTGCTAAACACCAGAAAATTTGGCGATAAAATTTTTCTTTGTAAATTTGTTTTTCAATTTAACTTGAGCAGGAAGGTAATTTACCTTAACATATATTTGGATTGTTTCAATGTAATTAATATTTAGTATTACTAATTTTTCAATTATTTATTAATCTGTGTAATTGAAATAAAGGTTGGCGCTTATAGATCATAAAACAACATTAAGGATTTTTTTGTTAAATTAACGTTTTGTTTTTGGACCAATCAAGTGTAAAAGGTGTGAGAGACATTTCAACACATATCATTTGTTTTATTTTAGTTTACGTTGTCCCTGCTGTAGAATACAGAATAATATCACACTACAGTCACAGTAATGGTAATAAATGAATGAATAAGTGAATTGAAACTGTATGTTTTTAGTTTATGTATATTGTTTTTATCTCCAAAGTGCGGTGCTGTAAAAGTTTGAAAACTTACCTTGAAAATGCCTGAAAAATGTTTGATTTTTACTGTTGGAAAGGTGAACAAATGCTGTAGACAGAGGTCACTATTCGTTTTTGGATGTCTCAAATTAATGCCGTTTCTGTCTTGCCGTACGCTGACAGGAAACATGGTGAGGGGACTGGACGAGGACGAGACCAGTTTCCTGGACGAGGTTTCCCGGCAGCAGGTCCTGGTGGAGAAGCAACGCAGAGACGAGGAGAAGCAGGAGCTGTTGGAATACCGAATATCCTTCACAGATTTAACTCTTTTTTATCATTATTAACAGTATTATTCATCACTTTGTAATTTTAAAGTTGCAGAAGGATGTGCAAATAGATTCAGTTGTTTGCAAAACATCTTCCTACTGACAATAATTTGATGCTGATGTGTTAAAAAATAAGTATTTCTATTTGTAAAACCAATATCTATCATTTCTCAAAATGCTGAACAATCCTCATTTTATTCTCATATTTCAGCCTTTTCTATCGTACAATTACGATTCTTTTTGTATCATTACGCCTTTTGCTGTTGTAATATTATGACATTCTCAAATTATCCTGATTTATTCTCATATTTTTCAACCTTATTCTCATAACACTGTTATTTTTTTAATATTGTAGTAATTTGGTGTTTTTACGACTTTTTATCTTGATTATTCTCATATTCCAACTTTATTTTAGTATAATTACGACTTTTTTACTTCTATTATCACAACATTATGCTGGTATTTTAACAACTTTATTCTCTTTAATTGTGACTTTATTCTTGTAATTTTATTACTTATATCTCATACTACTTTTTTGTCGTAAAATTATGACTTTTATTGTCATAAACCTTCATCTCAAAATATTAGAAAATTATAAAAAACCTTATACATAATTTTTTATTTCAGTAACTTAAACTTGTATATAATTTATATTTGTCACACAAAGTTAGATATTTCCAGCCTTTATTATTATTATTATTATTAAACTTTTTAATTATTATAAATTAGGGATAGTGAAAGTCTAAAGTTATATTTCAAAAAATTTAAATATTGAGAAAAAGTTAAATATGTGGACCTCGTGGTGTCACAACCTAATCAGTTAATTAAATCTTAAATTAAAATGCTTTTTGCTCCTTTAAATGTTCTCAATCTGCCTCAGCTGTCTGCTGAAGAAGTCACAATAGTTCATCACGAAAAAAGCCTGCATACAGAATATCCAGGAATATTCACAGAAGGTTTAGTGGAAGGAAAAAGTTTAACCTGAAATTTTAAACGTGTTGATTAAATTTGATCCATCCCTGTTTGAGCTCCCTAACTGTCCACCATCACAGCGCTTTGGTCAAACAAGCGTCAGCATCCGCGGACAGTCGGAGAGAATCAGAAAAGAAGGCGGGGCCTAAACAGACGGGGGCGGAGCCAAAGACCAGCCACCTGTCTCAGGCTCATTTATTAGTGGGAGCTGTGAAGAGGCGCAGGTACGAAGTTCTTCAATGGTTTTACTGAAACATGGAAATTACTCATGGAAAATAGAAAACTGAGAGTGGAAAAGATTTTGGTTCTTAATATTCATTTCTTACTGTTTTAATAGATTTCAAAAGTCTGGATTTCAAAAGATAAATGAATATATGACGGGGAAAAGGAACTGGATTTCAACTGCTTTCCATTTTTCTTTGTGAATAATCCTGTTTTAAAATTTCAAAAATGTTCACGATTCAAATTCCAGTAAAGTAAAGATAATTTGAACAGGATTTTCCATAATTTTCCATGATAAATTAGTCCCAGAGTTTCTCCTTGGGGTGTGGGGGCTTCTTCTTTTCCTCTTTCCCCTTATATTTCTTACTTTTTCTTTGTTTCTTTGTTTGTTTGTTTGTTTCTTTCCTTCTTTCTTTCTTTCGTTCCCCAAAATTGTGTCAAACTGGGTTTTTCTTTGTGTTCTTTAAAGTCTTTTTTTGTGATGAGTGTTTTTGGAAACCATTTCTGAAGCTTCTCCTCTTCTCTCCTCTCAGCTCCTCGCAGTCGTCAGACGGCGGCAAGAAGCCGAGGGTGGAGAACGCGAGAGGAATTGGAGACAGACTCGCAGGTGGGCATCGGTCTGACCGGAAAAATGAATGTTTTGGTTTTTAGCAGCAAAGATGCAGAAGAAGAAACCATTCGGAAGAAAAGACACGATGACTCAGATTTGAAAAAGGAAGGATGATCTCAGAAAGGAGACGAGAAAAGAAGGAAACTAGTTTTCGTATCGTTCTCTGGTAAAAACCATAAAATGTTCACTAAAAACCTCAAATGAAAGAAAGAATGTGTTGTTTTCATCAAAACATTGTAGATATTTTGTGTCTAAATGAAACTTTTTCTTCAAATTTCCTGTTTTTATCAGTCTTTTTGAAGTAAACGGCGGCGCTGATTGTGACTGTTTTCCTATACAGAGGAGGATGGAGGCAGCAGGGAAGCTGAGGACCGCCGAGCCGTCCCCGGCCTCACGGTGAAGACGCCGCCGTCGGCCGCCCACGGCATGTTGCACCTGCCGTCGGCGGCCGTGTGCGTCGGCGTCTTACCGGGGCTGTCCGCGTACTCTGGCAGCAGCGACTCTGACAGCAGCTCAGACAGCGAAGGTAGCGTGGACGCAATCATGTCGCCGTATCCGCGGCACAACAGGGCCTACAGATAGACACACACTCACTCACCCACCCACCCACAGAAACACTAAGCGAAGCGCTCAGCTGCTGCTCCATAGCCGCACATCACTGTAAAAGTCCTTCAACTGTGGATACAAGCATTAAAATTTGCTTTCAGCAGGTAAATGGCAGCCATCTTGAGCTATCAAGATGGGTACCATTATTTAATATTTGCAAATTTAGTGCAAAAATAAAATTTCCTTGATGAGCACCTTAAAAAACGGCAGCCATATTAAATTTTTCAAGATGGCTGCCGTTATTAGATATTTGCAAATTCTCCTTAATGACCGTCTTGAAAATTTGCAGCCATCTTTAATTTTCCAGTGGCTGCTGTTGTTTATTTTTCTCTCCAAGAATTAATCCGCTGGGATTAACTGTGCCAGTTCAGGTTCTTGTATCTGCATGTGAAAGATTTTGCTGAAATCTTGAGTTACCTGCTGCAGCTTGTAGAGGTGTTCACTCCGTTCCTCTCCCAGCTGTGAGTTTAACTGTTTCTCTTTGTCTCCAGACAAAGTTCAGCCCTAAATCTCTACCTAATCTGTGCATCATTTCATGTTTTTTCATCAACGTGGCTCTGAAATGTGACTCCTTCCCTCGATCACGTCTCACGCAGTTTAAGCCGACCCCCCTGACCACAGCGACTGCAGGCTGTGCTATTGGCTGAGGGAACAGAGACTGACAGCTGTGGAGCGAAGAAGAGAGGCCGCTTTAGGACTCACTGTAGGATTTTACGTTTGATGTGTTTTATCATCAGAGGAAACTGCTTTCTGTCTCAGATGTTGAAATATTCTGTGTTTACGGACAGATTTGTGAGAGTGTGTGACAGAATAACGGCGCTCCCTGAAACTGTCGTATTGTAATAAACTGATTTATCAATCGGCAACGAATCAATCGGATGGTTTTTTAAATTAATTTCAGGATTTGATGTTAATTTTCTGCACAGATTCAGTCACAAAAAATGAAAACAGGAAAATTTTCAAATGATTTTGTTTTCTGGTTATTTAATTTATTAGATTAGTAGTGTTTGTCTTTTTTTTGTTGCTTTATGTCCGTCGTTCTTTGCTTTTTGCTCGTTGTGTCCTACCGCCTTTACTTCCCTTCCTCATGCCCTTTCTTCTATCCTTGCTTCCTTCAGTCCTTCTTTCCCTCCTTGTGTCTCCAGAGACTTAATCATAAAATCAGATTAAATATTAAAGGACCAACAGTGAGATTAATCAGTGTATTTATTGCCTAGCGCCACATTGAAGGTAATAAAGCTCTTAGTCTACATCTGATCATTGCACAATAATCAGGAAACTTTTTTTTAAATATGATGCTGCCTGTAAAAACATATTAAAGCTGCTTTTATTCTTTAATAAACATTAAAAAAATTTTAAACTCTGGTACAGAGAACCCACACAGAACTGCATTTCCTGATGCATCTGAAACATTTCTTTTAAAACACGTACAGCAGGAAAAACGTACAAAACCATCAAATCTCCAAGATAAAGAGAAAAAATTCTCAACTGGTAAACTATGGTACGCCGTTTGTAAAGTTACATAATGAAAAATTAACAGCTATAATTTGGTTTATTTGTCCTGCCAGAGAAATAAAATGTGGGTGTTCAATCTTCTAAGTCATGTTTTAGCCATATTAGTAATACTTTTATAAATGTCAAAGCCCCAAACTAAATATTTAACTTGACATCTAAGTATTTGCTAAATGTTTAGCTTTCAAGTTAAATATTAATTTCAATAAATATTCAAACTAAATGTTGAGTTTGTGAATTCAACATTTAGTTGGGCAGCTAAATAGTTAGAAAACTAATTTTTGTTTTACAAAAGTCAGAAAACCAAGTTAGTTGGGAACCAGATATTTGGCTTAAAAACTAAATATTTGGTTCCAAACTAAATATTTATTTTAAAACTAAATATTTATCTTCCAAATTCAATATTTATTGCCAATCTAAATATTTTAAATTAAAAGTGAAATATTTAGTTTTAAAACTATTGCAAAAATATTTCATTAAAAAAGTAAATATTTTACTTCCAAAATATTTTGTTCCAACAAAAATATTTCATTAAATCTTTAAGCTAAATATTTAGTTGGAAAGCTACTTTTAAGCTCATACTAAAACATTTATTTGGGAACTAAATATTTAAATTAAAAGCATAATATTTAGTTTGGAAGGTAAATATTTGGACATTTATAAACATGAATAAAATGGTGGAAACATGACTTAAAAAGTTACCCACAGTTTTTCCCTCTGGCTAAGTAAACCAAAACATTGCTGTTATTTTTTTATGTAATCTTACAAACGGCGCTCCATACAAAACATGGAATCAGGTGTGTCCTTCTATGAATATTGGACTTTTTGGGAAATAAACATGGCAACGCAAGTCCAATCAGTCGACGCTCTGTGGATCTTCCGTTGGTTTTGGAGTCAACAGATACCGCAGAGCCCAGTGTAGCAGAGACGCAGCCACTCGGAACTGGCTGAAGTCCTGGAGGTTCTGACCCGACACTCTGTATTTGTAGGAGAACGGTTTGCCGTCGCCATGAGTGCCTCGGGTCATTTTCGGGGGGGGTCCGGTCTGTTTTGGACTGTCCTCGTTTCTGGAAAATCCAATCTGGGAGTCAAAGAGCCAAGATGGCGGACTCCCACTGACTTCTTCCTCCTCTTCTTGTTGTTCCGCTTCGCATCGCTTCCTCTTGGGCTTCCTGTAGCTTCCCGGAACGGTGTCGGTTCCGTCTGAGGCAGGAGGTTCTGGTAGACTCACGGTGGCTGATGAAGAGCTCGGTGGGAAGCTGGCGGCGGGTTGGTTTTGATAAGGAGGGAGGAGGCTGGGAACCGGAAGCTCGGTGCTGGCAACCGGAAGCCGGGTGCTGGTTACCACGGCAACAGAGTCCAGTTTCGGGGTGGACTCCGGGGACGAGTCGGAGGTGGAAGGGCTGATTCCCAGAGGGGGGAACATGTCCCAGGGGTTGGTGGAAAGCAGGGCGGTTGGGTCCGGGAAAGGAGCGACGTCCTCCATCAAAGGAGGGGAATGCTCACCTGCATTCCCCGCATCTCCCGCATTCTGAACTGGATCGCCACCTGCAGGAGGGACACGGTAAGTACTTTCTCAGGTTTGCAGACAGTATGGCACCCAGTGGGGAGTTTGAATGCAAAAACAGCTGTCAGATACTATGAAGCGATATTAGGAACAAGCTAAAAATAATAACGAAATGAATACAAAAATAAACTTGTACAGAATAAAGTCGTAATATTACGATAATAAAGTGACTTTATTCTGGTAATATGACTTTATGCTTGTAATACTATTATTTTTATTATTTCAACTTTATACTGGTAATATCACCTTATTCTCATATTTATTCTTGGAATCTTTTGACCTTATTTTTGTAATTTTTCTTTTTATATTTTATTTTTCCTTAGTATGGTTTTCATACTCTAACAGAAAAGGATGAGAGCCACAGAATTAGGACTTTTTCACAGAATTGGGACTTTTGATCTCAGAAGATTAAAGAAATAATTGTGATTTATTATTATTATTATTTTACTTCAGTGGTCCTAATCATGTTCCAAACTACTTTTTTGATATTCCACTGTTGTTTGGCGCCCTTTTTACCCTGGCGCCCCTATGGGTCTACAGTGCGATACTGACCTGCGGGATCGGTTATCTGCCACGCCACATCCTCCACAGGGCAAGCTTGTTCCCTGCTCTCATCCGGAATGAGAAGCAGCTTCGCCGGGACGCTGAAGCTCGGTTCCCCCTTGTACCTGACCCGGTCCAGGTCCCACCTGGTGCAGCTCGGAGGCGGGGTGTGAGTAGAGGTGGAGGGTCGGGGGTTCCTCAGAGCCAGCAGTCTCTCCCGGATGTCCCGCAGCAGCGTCTGCAGGCAGTCGTGCTGCCACTCTCCTAGCAATTCGGACAGGTCCAGTCCGGCCTGGCTCCGCTGGGAGTCCTCCTGACCAAGAAGGGACCTCCAGGTTCTGCAGATCTTCATCCGGACCGCGGCCGAGCTGGTGCAGCAAGGCGTGTTGTCTTTAACCGGACCCGCCGCGGTGGTGGCCAGCTCCCCCACTGACAGGAAGAACCGGCTCTTGGTCTGTTCTGGGTCCATGTGGAACCGGAGCCGGTAGTCCTGCAGACACACGGTGGTGTTCAGGAGGCTGCTGAAGCACTCCCGGTCCTCCTTCTCCTGGAGCTGCTCCCAGCCGGAGGCGGTGAGCACAGCCGGGATCTTGAGCTCTCCGTCTGACAGGAAGAGCAGCCCCGTCGGGCCATCGGAGCCCCGAGCCTGGGACTGGGTCATCTGACCCACCCCGATGACATGAGCCCTCAGCTGGCTGCCCGACTCATCCCCGCTCCCGTAGCTAAGGATCAGATTCTCGATCCAGGGAGTCAGTTTGCTCCAGGGGGGCATTTGCGGAGTTTGTTTTCAGCTTGACGGAGTGCGCCTGCGATTAGCATCCGACAGGAAACTAAGTACATAAAATGGGTTCCTCCATAATAAATTGTTCAAAAAGCTTTTTTCAAAACCTTCATGTACTTTTACATCAGTTTACAAACAAAACAAGGCAACAATATTAATACAAAGTTTCAAATTTTACAGAGTTGCATATATTCAAAATTAATTTAGAATAATGTTACACAGAACCGAATACGGAGGTTTACCACAAATCAAAGTTATTAATCAAACTACAAAGTTGTTGAGCAGATTTACTTTGAACCAAAATCAACTTAGAACATTTTTCCATTGACATAAATTTGGATTAAGTTTTAAAAGTCTGCATTTATGAACGACAAATAAAACTTTCCAAGTATAAAGTTACTTGTTCGCATAAGTGAAGAGTGAAGACAGAACAATACGTGTACAAAGCAATGCAATACATATAATTTATCTGGGGGTTTTTTCAGGAAATGTAAATATTTTCTTTTGTGTTTTTCTTAAATGGCTACTGCTGAATACTGCAAAAATAAATACATTGGTTTAATAGAAGTAAAAATAATTTAAAAAATAATTAAATATAAATTTTGTAAGATAATAATAAAAATAAGACCTATAAATAAAAGTGTACCAATGTAGCTGCTACTATACTGTGAATGGAGGTTCTGCTGGAAAATATGACAGAGCTAGATGTGGAGCACAAAATAAGACTGGGTTCATCTCAGTATTTGACAGAATACCGGGAAGATTTTTGCTTTTATTTTCCTTGCAAGTTTCTTTAACATTGTAATTGCCTCTTTAAATAATGGATTAATAAATCGAAGTCACGAATGACTGTCTGCTGCTGTATTTGTTTACTTTTTTACATAAAGCTTATTGGTGGGACGCTATTACCTGAACTCTTTCCGCCCAGTTCAGGAGACGTTCATGAATCCAAGACAACTGCATTACACGAAGTTGTAGACGCATTTTTATACAAATTTCCCACCAATTATTAGTATAAATGAGTAGCTTTGTTAAATATTTATATATGTTGATAAATACACATTTAATTTATGGTTATTTTTCTAATTATACATTCTGGTGTACATTTCGTACAGTTTTGTCCTATGTTCCTGAATGCAGCATGTAACACATGCCTGTAACGTCGCCTTCCAACCTTTTGGAGTGATCCATGGTGTTCTGAGTGCAGTCCGGGGCACTCCCTGTGCCCAAAAATACAAAAAAACAAAGAAAACTTCAGGTAAGACTTTACAACAAGTACATATTCTAATAGAAAACTACAGCATGTTGTTTTAACCCGCGTCGAAGCCGTTAATATACAATGTAGATTGTTTTGCGGTTAGCGTAGCTTTTCCTGCCAAACTTGATTTAAGAACTGGTTACTTTAAGACGTTCCATCTTGCCTCACCTGTATGCGCTTGCTTATAGAAAATAAACCTTGGTTATTTTTAATAGTGGTGTTTTTACAAAGTATTCGGCTCGGTATTAGATAAACATACTAACAGCATTAATTAGCAAACGTTTATGAAATACAGTGTGTACACATCTCTTGACAGAAGGAGACCTGTCCCAAGTCCAGACATGCCTAACTCCACATCCGGTGATCCCGGTTTGACGGTTTCAGACCCGCAGCACTCCCAGAAGCTCCTGAGAGTTCTTCGGACCTTCTGGCAGGAGCAAAGCTTCCACGATGCGCTCCTTGTGGTGGATGGAGAGGAGATCCCAGTGCAGAAAAACATCCTGGCTGCAGCCAGCCCTTACATCAGGTCAGACAGTCCTCCTGCACACAGCTGGTCGGACATTTGTTGTTTGTGGCAGCAGATTGATGGGTGTGTTCACTTTCATTAGCTGGGAGTGATTCCAGGCAGCTTTTATTTTCATGTTGTGACATATTCTGCTGTGAATAATTTCATTTCAGGACCAAACTGAACTACAATCCTCCTAAAGAAGATGGATCAACCTACAGAATTGAGCTGCAGGGAGTCCCCATGGCCATCATGAAACAGATCCTGGATTATATCTTCAGCGGGGAGGTGATTCCCAGCTTTTTATTCTTAAAATGCACTGTGTCCTCTCATTTATCTGGTCAATCTACACATGATTATATATAAAAAAAAATAAGATATTGAGGTCAGAAAGATGGGAAAAATTAGTGCAAAGATGTTTTTGTTATGGCCTATATCAGTAATGTCCAAAGTTTTTGCTCCTGAGGACAAAACTGACAAATTTAAACTACTGACAGGTCACAAAATTCATGAAATTTAAAATGTAAAAATGTGTTTATTACTGTAACATACTAATTTTTACGAAAGATATAAATTTGTAAAGATTCAAAACATAAAAAC
This sequence comes from Poecilia formosa, assembly GCF_000485575.1. Taxonomy (NCBI): domain Eukaryota; kingdom Metazoa; phylum Chordata; class Actinopteri; order Cyprinodontiformes; family Poeciliidae; genus Poecilia; species Poecilia formosa. The sequence goes on along the minus strand of NW_006800449.1, from coordinate 127,387 downwards.
AGACTTTGGACTGTTCCTGCAACTAACAGTCATTTTAGTAACTGATAAATCTACTGATTATTTTTGATGATTAATTAATTGGATGAAGAAAAATGTTTCATCTAACCCTTTTTATATGTTGACACAAATATTATGATTAGTCGATTATTGAAATAATCTTGAACTAATTTAGTAATTGTAACATATTCAGACAGTAATTAAGAGAGAAACTGTAAGAAAAATATCTACATTTTGCATTTAATGTAAAAACACCTTTTTCTGTAAATATGTTTCAGCCAAAACTCCCATATGGCAGTTTTAGCTTCACCTGGTTCAGATTTACTAAAGGAAACATATTTATTGCATTTTAGGCAGTAAAATTTGTATTTTCTTATTTAAAATTAGAATTGAATAATTTCTTTATTTGCATCTTTTAATGTTTTTCTAATAAAAAAGCTTAAGTGATTAAATGAAAAATATGTAGAAAGTGGCATTTTTTATTTGATTAATCAGAATAATCAATTAATCGATCACTAAAATAATCGTTATTTGCTGCACTAATAATATATAATGTTAGAATTTTTCAGAGAAGCTGAATTTTGAGGATTTTATTCTCTGCAAAGCAGAATCGTGAAACACCAGTACAGCTGTTGGATTTGTTTCGTAATCCCAGATCACCCTGAGCGAGGAGACCGTCCAGGACATGGTGCAGGCGTCCGACCTGCTGCTCATGACCGACCTGAAGCTGCTCTGCTGCCAGTTCCTGGAGAGCTGCATCACGGCGGAGAACTGCATCGGCATCCGCCTCTTCTCGCTGCATTACTGCCTGCAGCACGTCCACTATGTCGCCACGGACTTCCTGCAGACGCATTTCCGCGACGTGGCGCTCACCGAGGAGTTCAGGGAGCTTCCCCACAGCCGGGTGTGCGAGCTGCTGAGCATGGAGAAGCTCAACGTGGGCAACGAGAAGCACGTGCTGGAGGCCGCTGTGCGATGGTTCGCCCACGACCCGGACTACCGCAGGGTGAGGAAGCTTCACGTTCTCCATAGCTGATTTACAGCTGCTGGGCCTGTCAAGATGATAAGTTTTACTGGATGTTATTGTGACAAACGATAATATTGCCATTTAGATTAGGGATGCACCGATTGCAATTTTCTGGCCGATCACCAAGTATCGATCTTTGAAAAGCCTGACCTGCCGATTCCAATTTTTTTGTCTGAAATGTTGCTAAATATAGCAAGAAAGTCGCTGAGTTGGTAACAGTGGAGTTACGATTGTTAACTGCAAACGTGCAGACCTGACCTGGTGGGCCAGTCTGTCGATCAAACCTCATTTTTAGGCATTTGTTGAGGTAGATAAGATCAGGGGATAAGATTGACTCCAAATATAAGTGTCAGCTGATCTCCCAAAATGAAGGAAGAAAATTGGTAAGCCGCTAGTTTTGGGACTGTTTTCAGGTCATATATTTATAATGGTATAATAATGCAAGAACACATTCTCAAAATCAATAAGCATTAAATTTAATTGAATATTTAACACTGGAATTGCAATACATTTTAAATATGCTAAATAAATAAAACAATAATTAAAATTAATTATGAATTGCCTGTAAACAAAATTGTCCCCCAACAAGGGACTAGTTGAGACCAAAGTACCAGACTGAAGACTTTTAACATCCAGAGAAAAACGATAAATAATAAATTCATCATGTGATTAATTGATTTATTGTGACCGGCCTAGTTGTTTGCCTTCACAGTTTTTCGTTTCTGTGTCTGCAGGTCCATATGAAGGAAGTGATGTCGGCCGTGTGGATGCAGGGCTTGGACCAGAGCTACCTGAGAGAACAGGTGCTGCGGCAAACAGCATTTTGCACATTAGTATCTGTAGATTTTAATGTGTCATTTCAAGTTTCTAATCCTCAAAACTCTGAAGGTTAATTAATGTTCTAATAATATAAACTCAAAGAAACTGAAACACTTTATTCCTCCATCACCTCCAGCAGACACTGAACAGCAGCCATGATTTCCTACTGATCATTTTCACATAATGTGATGAAGTTGAATTATTTTTTGTGTTTTAGATGTTTATTTTGTGTCATGTGATCAGTCCATGGCAGAGCCGCTGATGAGGGAGGTGGTCAGGGAGTTCTGCCAGAAGGTTCTGACGGAGGATCCGCCGCAGGGCGAGGCGATGCTGACCGCCTTCAAACCCCGAGGTTACTCTGAATGCATTGTCCTTGTAGGAGGAGAAGATCGAAGGTAGGAATCTTTGTTTTCATCTTCAAGTTGAAACACAACTTACTGCAGAACCACACAATAACATGTTGGTAGCTGTTTGGGTCCTCACTTAGCCCGTCTTAATGATTGGAAATTAAAATTACTTCATTAATTTTCATTCAGATTAATATTTTTTCAAGAGCAATTTTGTTGACAGTCATTATGATCTATTCCATTAATGGTTTTGGTTGTGTGTGTGTTTTTATTTTTTGTTTTTGGTTGTCATGTTTTATTTTGGACATTTAAAATATCTTCCAGTTCCAGTGTTAAGTGTTCTTTACAAAATTAAAGTTTATTGGTTTTGGTATTGGTAATTTATATATAGATCAATATATTTCCATGTGTGTTCTAATTTTATGTGTTTATTTTAAATATTTATTTTATAGTCAGTCATATTTAAGTAACTAACAATGTCACACTTATGTATATATATATTTTTATACATTTAATATTTAACACTTTGGTTGGAGTTGCTGTCAGCATATAAGCAGTTTCCTCTTGGGGATCAACATTCTATATATTCTACTCTATTAGTATGTTATATTACTTGAAAATGGTCTCAAAACAACAAAATTGTTGTTTATCACAATAACTTCTGTACAATTTATAACCCAGCAACATGAAAAAGTTAATTAAGTTCAAGTCATTCAGTTATTCTTGTTAACTTTGCACTTAAAGAAAAAAAACACTTCTTCCTTTCACTCAACTTTCCAGTAATATTCTTGGTCCCATAATCATGAGGATTGTAACATAACGTTTCTGTATTAAATATCCTTTTTTATTGGTTTTGTCCAACATTTGAGGAACATTTGAAATATCACAATATGTGTTCACTTTTAGAAATGAATTATTGACAAAAACTTAATTTTTAAAGGATACGTTGTTTTAGTGAGGTGTATTTCAGCTGTAATGCGGTCAGAGACCTCCGTGTGATCGACTGTCCCACTCCGAACAGAACCAAGAAGCCGACCGCTGTGACGCGCTGCATGTGCCCGCTGTACGACCCCAACAGGCAGAAGTGGATCGAGCTGCAGCCGATGAGCCTGGCCCGTCTGGGCCACGGTGTGGTCGCCGCCGGTTAGTGCTCCATCGGAATCTGTTCCGGAACAGAAAGGCTTACGATGAATGGTTTTTAAAATTAAAATTAGTTCCGATGGATTAACTGAAATAATGATGTCCATCAGACCTTATTTTAGTGTTGTAGTTTGTCCGCCATCCAGCAGGGGGCGCCGCTGGTCATCTTTAAGCGGAGCCTTTGATACAAAAACAAAGATGGCGGAGGGATAGCGGAAACACTCCAGAGTCCGTCGTCGGATGAAAAATGCACTTTATTCTATTCTGTTTTAAAATATAGAATCTCGACAACCTCATTAAGTTAAGTTTCATATTAATAGCGCTCATTTAGCCGAACTACACGATGGAGCAACGTCAACCTCTCATTCAAAGATGATTGTTGTGTTAGTGCTACGAAGACCAGGTGACAGATGTGGAGGAGATGCCATTGTCAAATTTATTTATATAGGACTTTACAACAGGTATAAAAATGCACCAAAGTGCTGTACAAAAACAACAACACAAATGACAAAACAGAACACATGTCAATTAAATGCCAAAGAGTAAAAATGAATTTTAAGAAGCGATGACGCAGAAAAAATGTAACATGATGGAAAAAGAAGATGATACCAATAAGCAATGTTGATTTTGAGGTCTGTCGTGGGTTAATGCACTTAATGAAGCGAAGTTTTAACATTCCTTCAGGAGTTAAAATGTTCTGTCTGAATATGTCTGTTCATGGGCAATTAAGTGTTTCACATATCGTCACCTTCCTGAAATAATGACCTAAGTCATTTTTTTCGCCAAACAAAATAAAGGCCCTCGTAATACAAGAGAAAACTCCGCTTTTTAATTAACAGTCTGTCGATTAAATTAGATGGGTTCATTAATCGATAACTTGCATCCTTAGAGCAGAGCAGCAGGTGGGTGGTTGATGAGGCTGTTTCCTGTGTGTCAGAGGGCTTCCTGTTTGTGATGGGGGGAACAGATGAAAACGGCACGATCCTGGACACTGGAGAGAAATACAACCCGGACTCCAACTCCTGGAGCCCCATCCCCCCGATGCTGCAGGTACCGACAGCTGCTCCTGGTTAATCTGAGAGACTATTCATCTACAAGCTGCATCGGTCTGTCTGCAGCTCTGTTTACAACCTACATAGACATCCAAACGGCTTGTTTTAGCACCTTGTGACCACAAGGTGTCAGTATTGCTTTTAAAATCAAATTGCAATAAAACGCGACAAACTCATTTTTGTCTAGTTTCTAGTGCAGGTATCTTGGTACAGATGAAAGTAAATTTTCCACCAAAATATATGAGTTTTTGGTGGCACTTTGTTTGAAGGTGTGTGCATGAGACTGATATCACACTGTCATGAACAGTTTGACTGTTGTCATGAAGTGTCATTAAGTAAATAATGACATTTTAATGCAAAGTTAGCACTTTTAATGCAACTTTGCATTAAATGTTGCATTCAATTGTCAACTTTGTAGTAAAATCATTTATAAAAATTGATTCTAAAGTACTAGTTCTGCTTGCAGATTTTCTCACTTATAACAAGACATTTTCCCTCGTTATAAAGGAAGAAATCTGCTTGTAAAACTAGTCACTTTAAAGTCAATTTTAAGGAATTATTTACCTAAGACAAGTTTCCATAACTTGTTGAAAATTTACTGTTAAGTTAGTTTTGTCTTATTTCAACTGTATTAAGATGTTTGCTAGACACAAATTCTTGGTAAGATTCCATGTTTTTGCACTGGTTCCTACTGACTTTAGTACCTTTTTCTTTCTGATTTGGTTAGGATGGGAGTCACAGCTTTCCCAGTTTTAAACACCGTATCTGATCTCAGGTCAGCCAGTAGTTTTTACACACACATACTGGCTTTAAATAAAACCTGTTTCCTGTCTGATGCTTGCAGCCTCGTCAGAACTTCGGCGTGGTGGAGGTGGATGGGCTGATCTACGTGCTGGGAGGAGAAACCGAAGACCTGGCGCTGACCGCGGTGGAGGTTTTCGACCCGCATTTCAGCACCTGGAAGATGCAGGCGAGCATGACGATGATGCGGAAGGTAACCGAGGAGAACTTTCCTTCTTTCCAACACTGATTCAGTTCTTTCAGATTCACTGACATTAAATTTTCCACATCAATACAAAAGATGCATAAGATCAAGAAAATGGCAAAACCTGTATTCTTTAATTTTGTTATTCATTGTGTTTCAATTGAATTACATGTAAAGGTAATGTGTATATACATATAATTACATTAAATTACCAAAGATAATTTATTGAACAGAATTTAAATATCAGCTTTGTTGAAGTTTCTGCATACAAACCAGGAATTTGACTTTGGTTCCACCTTGTTCTCAATTTTAAATATGAATATGAAAAAGCAAAACTAAAAGACAAGGTTGAATTATTTACAATTTATAAAGTTTTAATAATTTAAAATGAACTTACAATAAAAATTTAAATAAGTAAATAAATAAGAAACAAATTAAGTAAAAATAATAAACATGACAATAAATATATATATGTGAGTTATTTTCACCTCTGTGACCTGCAGGGGGCGCTGTACAACCTCTGAAGAGTTCCTGAGAAAGGAAACATTGTTAATATTACTCTTTTAGCAAATCAAGTATTTAATACTTCTTAAATAAAAATAAGCAATTTATAGATTTTAGTGATTACAAAAAAATGTTCCACTGTCACTGGTTAAAAAAAAAAAATCCCACAAAAACGTCAGAGCTACAATGTGGCTTGTTGACATTTTTTCTGTAATTTCTGGTTGAGTGTGTAGTTTCTTATTCTTGCATCGTCTGTCAGAAAGATGCTGTGCAGCAGCGGGACGGTCTCAGGGCCCAGTCAGCATATGTGTGGTGGCATCTTATCATATTTGTATTTTGTTTTCATATCTGTTTCCTTTACTTCTGTTCTCTGAACTTGTTGTTTCAGCTGAAGCTGCTCTTAGTGACGTCTCTTTTCTGTTTCTTTGTAATAAAAGGTAATTATTGTGACGGAACGGCTTCATGTTAAGACATCATGTTAACCGTTACCACAGACTGCTGCTGAGTTTTACAACCTTACTTGATAAAACTATGACCAACATGAAGTTGTAACACTTTCCTGTTATTTTGTTTATTTCTGAACCACTCAGAGGAGAACTAGACTTTAGACAGATTTTAACACGTTAACCTAATCAGGTTTATTTGAATATTACCTGTCAGCAACAAGGCAGTTCAAAGTGCTTTACACCATAAAAACTCAATTATAAAACATAAAAAAATCAAAGTCCAATAAACAATTGAGAAACAAACATTGCATTTTGATGAGTGCCATCGTCAAAATCATCAACACACGTTGAAAATGTTGGTCAGCGTTTCATTTGCTACAATTCAAAAGCAAATCTGAACAGGTGGGTTTTAGTCTAGGTTTAAAGGCTTTCAGTGTTTCGGCTGTTTTGCAGTTTTCTGGAAGTTTGTTCCAGATTTGTGGAGCATAAACGCTGAATGCTGCTTCATCGGGGAAGCTAACTGCGCTAAATGCTTTCAAAGTTAGTTAAGCAAAATCATTACCTCTGCTGCTAGCAGACGTAGCCCACCACTGCTGTTTTTGTGTTTAGTTTAGTTTTTTTGGTATGTATGCTGCAGTTAAGTAAATAAAAGCACAGATTACATTTTCGCCCTTAGGTGGGATGCTACGCCTCGATGAATAAGAAGATCTACGCCATCGGCGGCGGCTCCTACGGAAAACTCTTTGACTCTGTGGAAAGCTTTGACCCGAAAACCCAGCAGTGGACGTGCCTGTGTCCCCTGAAGGAGAGACGGTAAGCGTGACCCTGTCAGGTGACCGTCTACACATCAGCCGTGACGCTGCGCGGAAGCACGAGTTGCTCAACAGGAAATGAAACAAGGCTTCTGTCGCAATCCTGGATGGGTTAGTGTTAGCTTGAGCCGCGCCGCGCCTCAGCCACGCTAACACATGATGCTGCTGCTGTCGAGTCACGCTGCATTCAGCCTGGAAAACTCTTCTTCTTCTTCTCATCAGCTGTGGCGTTGATGCAAACCAGCGGCTGAACCAGAGTTTTGGGTTTCAATCATCATCAGATTCTTACCTATTCAAGCCGCTGAAGGTTGTTTTTCTCAGGGGTTTCTTTGAATAACCACGTCCCAGCTCATATCTGTGGTTTTCACGTTTCCTCCATAACCTGATTCACACACTTTTCATCTGCACTCCTCTCATTACCGGGGCTGAACTTTAAGGTCGTCTTGTTTTTAGTCACTCATCAGACCAGAAACTCATCACTTCAACTTTGAAATATCACATATTAGAAAAGTTTTTATAGTTTTTTGAAGTAGGCAATGGTAACAAATGTTCCTGGACTTTAGATTGTCCCTGAAATTATTGTGATTAACAATAAGATTGTTTTTTGAGCCCATTTTCAAGTAATATAGTGGTAATGGCATAAAAATGCAAGAAAACTTTCTCAAAGATCAGTAAATGTAAATTATAATCTACATTTGACACTTCTACATTTTAAATATCCGAAATAAACAAAACAGCCGAAACAACAAATGAAATCAACCATGAGGTTTCTATAAACAGACTGAAGACTTTTGTCATCCAGATTTTGGTTGAAAGAGAAAGGGGGGAAAAAAAACATGCAAATGAGAATTATTGAGCACTGTTTAATTTAACATGTGATTAATTGATTTATTGCTTGTTGCAACAGGCCCGTTTTGAAGTTTTACTGTGATCTGAGTTGTTAAACAAAAATGACTCATCGGTTTAGTTTCTGTAACTTTTGCAATCAGAAATATTCAACCACTTATATTATCAGTTTTTATTCCAAGTCAGCTTGAGCTTTGATTGAATTCTTTGAGTTGAGAGAAACGGAAACTAAACAGGAAGTGCGAGATGTGGTATCTGCATGTGACTATTTGGTCAAGATAAGTCATGTCACAAGTGTCGGGTGTTTGGATTTCAACAAAAAATACATATTTTTGCCATTTTTCAGCTAATATTTGGACAGTATATCAATAAGTAGGCCTCATTTTCTGCTAGAGCTGATTTTAAAAAATATTTTCTCACTTTCTTTTATAAAAAATAGATTATAAATGACAGAAAATATTTTCGAAAAGTGGCTTTTCTTTCCATCTCCTGTAAGATAGACAAAGTGTTAAGGCCATGATATGAGAAGCTTTAATTACAAGAATATAGTCATAATATTAGCAGAATAAAGACACTGTTTTACCTGAACAACATCTTAAAATTATGAGAAAAGTCAATTTCATTACAGTCTTGAAGATCTGATGTAGACCAGCTCAGTTCATGTGGTTTTCTTCTAAATAGACTCGATAGTTTGCACAATCCTTTCAAACTCATGATACTGATAATAGTTTGATTCTTTTGTGTTAAAATATTAAATATTTTTTTATTTGTAAAACTTATAACAAAGTATAACTCCACAAAATGTTAAATGTTACACAATTTTAATTTTGGGGTATTTCTTGTGTTGAAGTTCCCAGAAAACTACGACTTTTTCTTCTAATTTTACAACTTTATTCTGGTAATCTTAATGGTTTGTCCTCGTATTAATTTGACTTTATTCTTAAAATTAAAACTGTTGCCTCATCCTTATATTTTCTGGTAGAGTTGACCTGAATTTGAAGTCCAAGTAAACATCATGGCGGCCATTTGCACGCTGACATCACTCCGAACTACGGAAACCCAGAGTCCACTGATGAAAAGAAAAACAAAAATTAAATCCTTTAAAAGCCAAAAATTTGATTGATCAGATTTATCGCCCAATTTTTCTGCTTAGTGAATGGGAAATGTACTGTTAGCCATCTTTGAAAAATGGGACACAATCAAAATCAAATGACCAAATAAAATTTAGCATGAACTCAAATGCATCTTCTGCCTAAAAAAAGTCCAGCAGAAAGCATCAGCATCCAGTTCAGACGCAAAGCAGCACCAAACACTGAGGAAGTGTGTGTACATTTCTGATCCTGAAAACATATATAAAAAAATCTATTTTTATTGTGGCATTTATCAAACAGAAATAACTTTGTTAAATGTGGCCTAAAAAATGATAAGTTTGGTCTGATCTCATTTCAGACATTGAGAAAAATATTTTTGTAATTTTATTCAGTTTCAACTATGGAAAGATTTGGTTTGTTTTTGAAATTTCTGAACATTCGTGAAAACCAGGAAGTCATGTTGGATATGTGTGTTGATATTTCTGCTTTATGACACACTTTGTCCCGCTCAGGTTCGGCTCGGTGGCCTGCGGCGTCGGTCAGGAGCTCTACGTGTTTGGCGGAGTCAGAAGCCAAGAGAGCGAAAACCCCGAGCAAAGACAGATGATGACCTGCAAGTCCGAGTTCTACCACGACGAGATGAGAAGGTCCAGTTTAAAAGCTTAATACAGCTTATGATTCATGATTTAATGCATTGAGGCGAGTCCAAAACATGACTGTGAAATGTCAGTTATTTCTTATTAAACAGAGGCGGTAAAAACGTTCAAATTTTCCCCTTTTTACACTGGAACTGAGAAAATAAGAAGCAGCAGCTAGGCGTCTGTAATTTAAGGCAGTGATTAAATCAGGGGTGTACAAACTTTTTCTGTTATTAGGGCTGTAGCATGTAACTATGGTAACAATATATTTTTTACATATTTGTTGAAACTGTCACTGTGTTCAGACAGTTTAATACGAGACAGATAATCTGTGAAAAGATCGAGCTTCTCTGCCTCCCAGCGCTACCTAGAAACAACCAATCACAGCCAGGAGGTGGGTCTTAATGCTGTCAATCAGTGTTGTGTACAAGCTGCTCATTGTGCCCACACAGTAGCTCTCTGCTACGCGACTCCTAGCATAGCCTGTCATGAATGCTAAGGCTAGTTAGCATAGCCTCCGAAGTCGGCGGATAAACGGTTTTGTTCTAACTGTAAGTTGTTTTCAGGCAAAAGAAAATTTTTTCAAATCATTTTCTTTCAATTAAGAAAAACAAAACAAATGAAATTAGTTGCTACCCACCTCTGCTAACTGGGTTACGTTCTGAGCATGAAAAGTTGACGTGTTTCCTGAACGTTGTGGTTCAGGTGGATGTTCCTTGACGACCAGAACCTGTGCATCCCGGCCAGCTCCTCCTTCGTCTACGGGGCGGTTCCGATCGGGGCCAGCATCTACGTGGTGGGAGACCTGGACACGGGTCAGTAAAAAGAACAGCACGCGGTGCTTTCCAGGTCGGTCGCATCGCTAACCTGCAGCTTTTTCTTCTTTTTTTTTTTGCGTGCGTAGGGACGAGCTTCGACTACATCCGGGAGTTTCGGCGCAGCACCGGGACGTGGTTCCGCACCAAGCCCATGTTCCCCAGCGACCTCTCCAAAACGGCCTGCGCCGCCCTACGCATCGCCAACTGTCGCCTGTTCCGCCTCCAGCTGACCCAGGGCATGTTCCCCATCAGGTTGTGATTCCTGGCACCCCACGGCTCACTGCTGCCCCCTGCCTCCTGATCAGGGTTAGGGCGTCACAGGAAACTACGCATTGGGGATCGTGGACCTTTACCGTTTGACTTGACAAGACTAAAACTCATCAAAAGAAGTTTTTCATGGTGAAGGTTTTTTTTCTTCCTTTTTTTTTTTTTTAGGAATTTTTAAATATTTTCTATTTAACTTGGGACTTTATCTTTCTGTTCTTTACATTTGTTTTACATTTACTAATGGGTCGGGGAGAGATTGAACACTAATATCTAAAAAATTATGATGCTCACTTAATTTAGAGGAGATTTTTAAGGAACTTTCACCTGCAGCACAGGTCATCTTTTAGGATTTAAGTGATATTCCTAAAATGATTCACATATTTGATGGTAAACACTTTTAAACTAAATGTTAACATTTATTTAATTTGTTCTGGCTGAGGCTTGTTAAACTGGGCTGGAGATTTAAAGGTTGTGGTGCTTTTATTTTTATATGAAATATTTTAAAGTGATGCTTTTAATGCAGATTCACTCCAAAAATCCAGAGAATCACAAAATGTTGAGTCACTGGTTGCTATGGCGATTTCCCGCCTTTCCCAGAGAGCAGAGGAGGCCAAATTTAACCCTCAAACAAAAGGCCACTGTATAAAAACTACGTGGTGTCAAAATCAATCATGATCCATGAATATCAGAACCAGAATATCAGTGGATAAATTTGTACATTTCTATAAATCTACAAGGTTTTAAAAAGAAGAATTGGAAAATTAAATTAAATGGAAAATTAAAAAGAGAGCACAAAGATAACGGGAGTGAATGAGTGGTTTAATGCGAGTTATGTGTGTTTTGGGGAAATTTGACAGAAAATTGTAATTCCTACAACAATGAGAGACACACTGGAGAAAGTAGAATGAAATATTTACGTTTCGATATATAAACTGTACATGTGGAGACAAATCTGTAGATGTAAAAGTGGTTTGAATAAAAAAACTTCAGGATAGGAATTCAGCCAAGCCTGATTTTAAATAACGTATCATTTTATTTATTGATTATGAGGCTTTTTTTTTCCATTTCAAATGTATATTCTTTCTTACTTGAGCTGCTGATTTAGGACAGTTTTGTGATTTGAACCCAGCTTTATTCTATCAGGATTACATTCTTTTGTGGAGAGAAAATGTACCTGCCTCAAAGATATGTGGAGATGTGAGGCACTTTTGAAAGAAATTGGTGGATTCCCAAAATATCTCGATGATAAATTTGTTTACGAAGGAAACACATGTTTATCCAAAGTGTTTAAATGTGGGTATTTTTTTATTTGTGAAAGTGTTGGTGCTTCCTGCAGATAAAATGACGCTGTTTCCAGATGATGCATCCGGACAATTATGTGTGGACCTGATTATTGTGCAAACACACCATTTGTAGCGTTGTCACTTTTTATCATTCATAGTCACTGAGTCGTGAACATGTTTGATCAGTTTAACCTGCTGGATTTTCTGGAAGCTCCCAGAACTAGTTCCTCCGGAGGAAATCAGTTCCTGGAGGCGGAAAGCGAGTTTGGAGAGTCTCTCAGACGTCTCCTTTCTGAAAATGAATCGGAGTGGAACGACGTTGTTCCACAGCGCCAGATGTTTAGGATATTTGACTTTAATCTTTTGAACAACATTCAGTCAATGAAAAATAAAGTTAATTAAAAAAAACAGAAATTGATCCAGTTTCTGTAAGAAAACAACAGTGGTATGAAGGAGCACTTTGTGGCTCTCTCCACAGTCCAGTATTTACAGTAAATATACTACACAGCATCACTGTTGTCTAAACAGAGCCTCACGTTTGGTTGTTTGTGAGGAAATTCACAAAGTGCTGAAAACAAAACGCTCGTTTTGTTTTTGTTTGAACACAGACGTGTTCACATAAACATCACCTACTATACCTACTGCTTTGTTATCCATCCATATGATAGCAGCTTAGCTATTATATGGGGTAAGTAAATATTAGTCAACATGCTAGTTATAACCCTTACGAATGGTAGCAGTTAACACTAGCATTTCAGCTGATTTCAATATAAAAAACTACTCTATACTAAACTGATTAAATCCATGTTGGTCAACATGCTAGTGTTACCTCACAAGTCTCAACCGGAAGTGATCCGCGCCATCTTTGTAGGCAAGCACAGCGCAAAGCCTGGAGAACCATGACTTTGAAACCAGCAAAAACAAAATCTTTGCTGTGGGGATCGACCCCTATGAGTCAAAAAATGGAAACATGTCGAACGATGTTGGCAAGCTGATCTACTATTATAGTTCACTGCTTAGTGAACATAAAGACGTAAACCATGGAGAAGAAATTCATGGATGCATTCTATCAATGTTTCAACGGCTTCGTAAAGGACATGCACACGAAGGGAGTCTTCATGTGAATAACAAGGTTCTGGTGGCTGGCAGAGTAAGTAGTAATACACGTCCGTCTTAGCTTCCAGATAAAAGCTACATTAGCTAAGCTAATTTTGCTAGTTCGGCAGTATTTCTCTCAGTATTACTCAGAGGCGGGTAGACTACTCAAAAAATTGTAACTGAGTGTTCAAATGTACTTATATTGTTCATAAGGTAGATAGGAACATTATCTACCCTATTGTCTAAGCTTAGATAAATTAGACAATATTGAGCTTAGATATTATCTAGTTCCATGGGCGTAGGTTTGGGTAGGGACGGTAGGGACATGTCCCGACCAATATTCACGGGATATGAAAAAGTCCCGACCAATTTTTGCCATATTGGCTCAAAGAACGTGGATCTACGATCTTTGATTAGCAGCAACAGGCGGTGCGCGAAACGGAAGCTTCTTAGTTTGCCATTTATTATGAGCCTCCGAGACCGGGGCGTAGCGGGGCTGCCGGGGGGTTGGGGGGAGGGGGAGTCAGTTGAATCGTCGGGCGTTCTTTGATTAGCTGCAAAAGGCGGCGGTTAG